>NC_057780.1:13589967-13736546 GCF_014825855.1 Bombus pyrosoma
AAATGTTGAAATCCACTTGGTGTTTTGCTTGACTCGTGGGATATGTCGTCGACGTAGGATTAGAGAGAATATTACATTCGCGAGAATAGCTAACGACTTGGATAAACTGTTGAATGACCGAACAACGTTCAAAAAGGTATTGGATAATTTTGGTAATTAGTCGCGATAAATTTGGAAACGAAATCTGTGACTATTTTGAACGGTTGTATCAATATTATTGGAAAATTTTCAAATTGTCGGGTGTAGAGAAAGACATTGATTAATTTTGTTACTTTGGCGTGGTAAATTTGAGTGTAGAATTTAGAACTGTCTTGAAATATCGAAAATCCTATTACTGCTGAAATGTTAATATAGTAGCAACTTTGATAATTAGTCAATCAGTTAAATCTGGAAATGAAATTTGTACGTTTATAAATATAATATGTGTACATAATGAAAGTAGAGTTGAAGAAAAAGTTGAAATTATATTCTGTACTATATTTATTTTTAGCATTTTACTGATTGCATTATGCTTAACCGTATACTGATACTTTCATGTTAATTTAAAAATAGGGTACTACTATTATGGCGATAAACGAATGAAGAGTCACACAGGAAACTGAAAGCACTGATAACATTCTTATCAGACTCTTTCATCGATAAAAATATTATTTACCACTTGTTAACTAAATTTACGGCTATTGTAGCAACGGTATCTGTGAAATAGCGTTCCTTTATAAGCAGCGAATGCGTGCATTGTTATACACGAGTCACACGACACGTATGGATTGTCTCGTTTTGCAATTTATACGATCACCGTGACATGGCAAGGAGGATGCATGAGCGTTGGAAACGAAGAATGTTCTTCTCTCGTGACTGTATACGTATCGCACATGTCACGATTGTGTACTTACTACTATTGACATATTTAGGTTTAACATCCGTTGCGACTAGCGGAACTCGGAACTATTCCATATAAGTCAGTTCGCATATGCAAATTTCAACGAAGAAATGTGAACGTTTTTGCCAGTAACCTAATTTGCTTGATTTCTTCATTTATATTAATCATATAAATGAAATAAATAAACTTAGCAAACATACATTATAATTTTATGCTAAGTAATATACTGACATCTACATTTTGTATGTTTGAACAGTTGTTACACGTTTTACAATGTTTTAGAGTTTGAAAAATTATTTATTTAATTCCTTATTTCATATTTCCATTTAACAAATTACATGATTTCAGTAATTTAAATCAGTCTATAATAATTCCATTGTTAATGAAGAAGTACAACAATGGCGATATTTCAGGATAAAAAGATATTGCTCTTCTGAATTAACAAGGTAGTTTCGACGTGTGATTACCTAGTTGATTCATGGATAATGTGTTGAAATTAAAACGAACAGAAACGCGGTAAAATCAGTAAAATGTATTCCCGTAAAGCAAATGGGGGTAAGCTTCAGAGCAAAGAGCACTTCTTTTTATTTCGACAGACTACATTCAGTTTAATGATTATTTGTTACTACCATTTATAATCTGATGACAGCAGTGTGTTGAATTTGTATTATAATAAAAGGATTTAAAGTATCGGATGGAACATTATAAAACACAGAGACGTGCAAACTATAATTTATGAAAAGACAAATTATACCAAGTGAAACTTTGTATTAAGTTGTCCGAAAAGTTTCTTTCGTTTCATAAGGTGATAATAGATGAACAACAATTTCTGTTTTATATTATTTTATTGAATTAGGTATGATCCATTTCGTCCTATTTCTATTATTATGTTCGTGCATAATTCAATAAATTAATATAAAACAAAAAACATTGTGCGCCTATTATTTCCTTATCAAACGAAAGAAACTCTTCGAACAACGTAATATTATATGGAATGAAATGAAAATGTTCAAATAAATAATTTAATAATAACGTTCTGTTGAAACTTTAGTAGCGATATTCTATTACGAACACTGTAGGAATAATTTCCTATTATTCGCCAGCTTTAGTCCATCAAAATTGCTTTATACATAAAACAATCGATGAAAATCAATTATAAAACAGTTTCCATGCATGTCATACAGAGTTAGATTTTAGCGAGTTCACGTTTGTTAAGAAACTTCGAACCTCCTAAAACGAGCTAATAAATCGATCATTTATACCATTTCAGTAGATCCAGTTACTCGTAAATCGAACGAGCAGCAGAGAAACAAAATGAAAGAGGGGAAAAAAAAAGAAAACTGGAGCACGAGATTGAAAGTTTAATCTAAATTCATTCGATCGTTCCTCTCGGAGTCTGAATTTCTTTCGCACAGTTTCTTCTGTCGAACTTCTTTAAACGGTGCAGTGGATAAAAAGAAGCAGCACGAATGCGACGAAATCGCCGATTGTTCCCCCTTTCGACAAAATAGTCGCGTAATCGCGATGCAAGCGCGCTTCGCCGATGACGTGGACCAATTTCATGAACTGATAATTTATAACGCGCCTCGTTGCACCGACCGATAATTTATTAATTTTTATCAGCCATAAAATTGAAACTTCATGCTCGGGTAAAATGTATTGCTCCCTGTCCGCTTTTGCTCGGGGGATTGTGTCGCTTGACACAAAAAGGAGGGGAAAAGATAAAAAGAAAGGGAAACTATGTCGGATAACAGAGACATTTGGCTGTCAAACATTTGGCGCAATCAGGTACGTGCAAATAAAGAGACTACGTAAGCACAGCGAAATTTCCCACCAGCCGAGGCAAAATATCGGTTATAAACAATCAACCGATATTTTAACAAAATATCTAACGGAGAAATATGCCATCGGAAGAGCGCGAAACTGTGAAAATCAGCCGAATCCGATAAATTCGACGAGTACACTCGAACAGATTGGTCAGTGAACATTTATGCATTTATCCTTTTTGGTTCGATCTTTTTTATTTCTCGTTGTTTCGTGTGTGTGTTTATAAATCTAGAACAAAATAAGAGAATTGTGGCGGATTTGTTATTTCTTTTTAAGACTATTAATAACAGTATTTGTTAAATCTCTACGCCCCTACGAAATCGTTTAGATTCACACGAACTTTTCTTCCACGTCGCTATTTATTCTCGCTCTGGTTAATTCCGCTCCTGTGAATCGCATTCGTTACACTGTGAATTCATATTGCGCTTGTTTAGGTTTTTTTGATACTAACACCTCCAGCTTCACAGATTCGGTTCAAAAAATTTTGTCAAGTATGCGAATGCGTTGTATAGATGTGCTTGCGTTCTATGTAATCATCATCATCGTCTGTATTAAAATAAAGATGGTATATGTATGTATGAAAGATACATTGAATACCCACGAAAGTTTGAAGTTAATTTTAACCTTTCGCCGGCAATGTAGGCTGTTGAGGTCCAGATGAAATTTTCATTGTTTAATTTTTTCGAAACAAAGATCCCGCAACTACAAAAATTTTACACTTACAAGGCTTTGACTACTCAAATGCTGCGTTCAATTCGATTCTCAATATCACAAGAGTAAAATGAGCACTGTCTCTTCAGCGATCCATATCGCCATCCACGTCAATCTTTTGCTAATTAAGTGAATTTTTATGTATGCATAACTTTTTTTATTTTACGTACAACTCCTATATTTCTCATAAATTAATAAGCATGAGATACGCACCTTTCTTTTTCATATCATTTTCTAGTAATGAATAATCCGCTTAAAAATCCCGCAGATTGAAATCTCAGAGTAATTATACTTTTTTAAGAGCTGGCAAAGTTCTTTATGTTTTGTCGACAAATGATAATCTTATAGGTAAAACCGTACAATAACTTCTCTAATATTGGTCTTTAATACAAAACCATTAAACAAATTTTCACTTTTTTCATAACTTTCCGTCGAATCTTTGCTTTTATTGCAAAAATGTTCCAACATTTGACTAAAGTACCAGTTGTATAGTATATCAGAGACTATAACAAGTATCTCAAATTTGTTTAGTTTTCTTTTTGAAGTCCAAAACGATAAGAAATCAGACGAGGGATTGAAAGACTCATAATGCCGGCTGGGTTAGTGAAAAATCATATTGCCAGCGGAGGGGTTAAAATTAGAAAAAATTAGGTAAAAAAGTAAAGAATACAAAAGAATATTATATCGCTAATTTTATTAAAAAATATAAAAACGTTAAATCATAAAATCGTAAATACTAGGAAATAAAGGAAGTTCTATGAATTTTGAGCGTACACGTGTATTAGATATAGTCTTCCAAAAACAGAATGATATTACTCCACGAAATAAATTCATAGCAGAATCGACTGAGAACATTCCCTCTTGGGTTTTCAAAATGATAGAGTGAAGGAAGTTTGGAAATTGCACGGGTTTATACGACAGTGGCGCGTTACCGTTTGCGTCAGCAGCGTCTCCGTTTCTCGATCAGAGAGAATCGAGAGGTTGATGGACGTTGGCTGCTAGTTTCCAAAGATCCGTATGGCTCGTAACTAACCGATCAGAACAAATGGCGAAGGATAGAACGATGAGGTATTCGTGTGTTCATCGTACGGTAGTCAGGACGCGACGACTCCAGACGGCGAAGAAAGTTGCCGTTCGAGTTTCCTCGTCGAACTATCTCCCGAATTGCCAGTTTAAACAGGGGAAATCGATATCGCGGAATCAATGTAATAGTTTCGAGCAGCTATTGTTTATTCCGGGGAAACATCCTGCCTCTTTTTATCCTCTACTTATTACAGTTTTCCATCGATTTTTCATTCAACGTTATTCCTTTCATGTTTATTCTGTACATTTTCTATGGAAATTTGTGGAATTAGAAGACATTTATTATGTATGGAAATTTGTTGCATGAATCTAGTATCTATAAATTGTAAGAAATTTTTCATTACGAAAGTTCGGCAATTTTATTTTTATATACGATGATATTTAAAATCGTTTATGTAAATATATATTTTTATTTCTCTATTTACCAGCAACGGTTCCGAAATTCGGTTAATCGTGACAGGAAAAATCATCGTCTCTCGTAACTCGATATCGACCAGCCCGAGCATACACGAAATTTTACTAGATATTTATTTAATAAATCCAACCGCGCTATCGCAAACTCGGACCATATCGCAAATTAACAAACCAAAATTGCCAGAACACGCGCGGACTGTGTGGACGTAAATTCAACGCAAATACGGAATCACGATACCGCGTTAATTCATAGTCAGACGCGTCTTGGAGACAGAAAGAGCGAGCTAGTGTTGGGACTGACGCCGCATCGATACCTATCGATGCCAGCGATAAAATTTAATATCGTGCTGTATCGAAGTTCCGATCTTATTTCCGTCGATTCTCAAGGCTGTATTATAATATGTTGACAATCATTGGATAACTTATACGAAATGTAGTTTATATACATAGTTTATTTATAATTTTCTACGTATTTTCCATAAATCCTTAGCTATCCAATTGTTCGAGCATCGTCGATAAACCGTGCATTTTTATACATATTCATATATTTTTATTAATATTGTAGGAATGTAGTATAATGCAGTATCGTGAACGGATTGCCTGGGAGATATCGGGTATGTGTTGTCAGCGTATTAAAAAGAGAACCATTGTAACAAGAGTAGTTAGTGACTGCGTAAACATAGATTGACGGAGCATCAAACGATATTGTAACAAGCATACCGTTACCAAACCTACTAGCACTATACCATTTTCCTACAATATTAGAACACCCACTTTGCTTCGAATACGTTCGTTACGTACATTTTTACACCTTCGAATTTTCTATGAATGCATTGGCATTAGCAGTGGAATTATCAATAATGCGTCAATATTATATCGTGTTAATTCCATCGCTACTTAGGGCGACAATTCTATTCAGTATCGGGGCTTATTAAAAGCGAATCCTGTTTCGATAGCGTTTTCGAATCGACACGATGTGCTCGCTCACTTAATTAGGTCGGCGCATTGGAGCGCACGCGTCGCGATCTGCTCGGTTTAAAATTCACGTTATTAACCCCGCAAACAGGCATCATTAATGCACGATTACACGGCATAGAGAAGGAGGGGCAGCTATTCATCGCGAAAGTTACACGGATTCCAGCGCTGATGTCGGCCCGCGAATGGCTTGTACCTTATTAATCGGTCAGCCTTTTCGATGCGATTTCGGACTATTTGCAACGAACAATGGGTGAGGCCGCGAAAATATCGACGCTATCTCCGGCAAATGGTAGTAGGTTTAGCTTGTTGGATTCGGTAGCTGGTTATGTACGAATATTTTAAGCTATGCTAATGATATGTTGGTTGGTACAAGGTTGGTAATATAACGAAAGACTTATTTAGCGAAATTAATTGTAAAGTCTGGTGTAAATTAAGCAGCAATTAGAGACTATGATTTTAAATGTTGAATTGATCCAATTAGCGATATATGGATTTCATTATTCGTAGTAATGAAACAGGCTTCCAAGAAGTTCTGAAATTTTAGTACGTTTCGATAATGAATAATAAATTCGAGGTACAATTCATTAATTATAATCAATATGTATTTACCTGTAATAGGATTTCATTATAAGAACTCTAAAAAATGATAAAGATATTTGACCAGAAATTTTGATTAAATTGCAGATCATTTCCATAGCATTTTACGCAATGATTATCTTCTTCTTAAATGCATATATACACACACACATAGGAAGAAGAAATGTCATTGGTACAATACAATTAATTAATTATAATTAATAGATACATTCGTCTCTAATAGAGCTGGAAAATTTGAAAATAATAGTAGAAATAATTCATTATTGTTTAAATATTATTTAAATTGCATTCAAATTACATAAGAGTTAGATATTTTAAAGGAACACGAAGAGAAGGTAAAAAAATATTGTAACAGTTTACAATTTTAAATTTTTAATTACATACCTTGATAATTGCTCACTCTTGTGTCCATCTTACCTATGCGGCGTTATTGTTACGTTAATGCTCATTCGATATTTCTGCACTCGTATCGTATGGCAATTAATTTGTCTGCAGGGGTTTTACGTAACTGGCGTTCTATTACGATCGTACACGATGCAGAAATGTAAATAATTAAATCGGAAGCTGATATAATATCCCGAATGATATAATCGTATCCCTTGAATTTGAATCTGAAAATTAAGTCGCCCCACTGGATATGCAAATCTATAAAATATCAAACGAAATATGAGGCTTGTTTTTAGCTTCTTTCGCCTCTTTCTATATTCCACATTTATCGCAATATCCGATTCTCTTATTTTCATTCTCCTCTTTTCCAGTTTTTCTCATTTCATAATTTCACTTCTTCATCTATTCGATTCCTTTTCTTAATTTCTCGAGATTAATAATTGCTGTAAAGGCGTATTAATCGATATCTTCTTTATAGCCTTTGGAAAACAGAGTGAAAGTTATGGAAGAAAAAAGTTCTAGAAAATCGTAGTTGAATAAGTAGGAGAGTTTTGTTCATACGCTTAAAGAGCAAACAGAACGCAATAATTTTTAAAGCAGAAGAAGCTTTTAACGCAATCGGAACTCGAAGAAGTTTCAAAGTTTCCAAGTGGATCTCTACATATCCTCGAACCAAAGAAAAACTCTTCGCCGAATATTCCGCCCTTTCGATTATTTCCGGTTCCTCTGGCAATATTTCTATATTTTCAAAATTCGTATTTTATTCCATTCACAATATTATCTTGAAATATTTAATAATGAAATAGTACAAACATCGATAATTCGACGAATACGATGATTTAGATAAATATATTTTTTTTATGAAAGACATATATTTATAGCGAAATAGGACATTCTACGTGAAAATAATAACATTTAATATACTTTTCTAAAGAAACATGGATGAATTTATTACTCAGCCTAATACTAGATATAAAACTTTCAATCCAAAAGTTTGAACCTTTGGTTCTGGAAAGACTTTGAATACCATGCTCATAGAGAAACGAGAGAGAAGCGCGCTAATTCCAAAATACTGGCGAAACTCGCGCCTTTTGCCGGATGAATCTTTTGTATTTGGCTTCCTCCAGTCATCTGCTCGTTCATCCGGTAAAACTATTTTCGTCGAATATCTTTGAAACCAAAGAACTTGGAAACGACTGCAGTCCACCCTGAATTCTTCTAGTTATTTCTCTCGTTCTGGAAACGAGCAAAAGTACTTACATCTTTCCCTTTCTTTTTTTCCTTTCTGACTTTTCGAAACGCAGCACGGAGTAGAATTTCAAATTACAAACTCGCTCCGTTGGATAAACAAATAGAAGTTATCGTGTTTTAATCGAATTAACCTTTTGTCTTTTTTTCATTTGGTGAATTTAATGAAACTTAATTTTTTTATTACACGATAAAATTTTATAACGAATATAAAAAAATTTAATATGCAACGCATTAAATATAAACTCTGTCAAAAATTATGGTTTTAGCCTGCCATAAAAGTAGGTATTATTATTCTAATCATTGGAGGTACTGAATTTCGAATTCATGGTACTTCCAAAATGCATTTTATACAGATTATTTATATTTAAACATGTAGATAATTAAAAAATTACACTGTTTTATCAGACTTTAGGAGTTCCAACTAAACTGGAAACAGTTTATGCAAACATAATAAAATATGTATCTATTGAAAATTAGAATGAAAATAGACTCATGCTGCTTTGTAATTCATAGCTTCAAATATATTTAATAAACGTCATTTACATTTATATAACAACATTAAAAAAAAGAACAAAGCACTCGTTTTATCACATTCCGCAAGCTCTAATCTTTCCATTATTCTGAATTTACTATAAAATAATATTCATCAGAGATTCGTGGCACGTTCATCGATTGAGATCGAGTGTCATTAAATTTCAACTGCCATTTACGATCAGACGGAATTCTGCCCAGCGTCGCAATGAAATTTAATGTTTATAATTAATATGGAGAACTCATTGGGGCCGGAAACACGGGCGAACGTTACGTTTGATATCAAAGCTTTGAATTTGTTATTGGCGAATCCCGTCGGGTCTGGTGATCTCTGTCAAAATAATTTTCTTCCGTGACACGGCTCTGCAAAAACCGTTTATCATCGATGAAAATGATGAGAGAGAATCATAGAAATGGAAGGTTCAACGTTATTGCTATCTGTAGATATTCAAATGTTTATATGTTTCGGCATGGTTATAGGTATTTAACCGGCTCAATATATATAGAACCTTCTGTCCACGAATTTTATTTATATAACGGAAATAGATTGGATCGATGGATGGCACGAAAGTATTTGAACGTTGGACAATCAAGTTATTGACAAATAAACTTGTCCAAGATAATAATACCGCAAGAAAAAAAAAAATACCTCAGTCTTTTACTCTTGTAAAATAGATGTATAACTATAGAACTTCGAACACAAACGGAGATGCGATATCAGACTGCGGCATAAGACTCGGAATAAACATTTTCCAAAAGCCGTATAAACCTTGCATTCTCATAAATAACGAAGCAACCAGGTCCTGGTCGTAAATTCACCACAGTTGAATATCCGTAATTGTAGGTACATGCTCGCTACGGTTGGGTGTCGCTAGCACCCCGAGCTCCGTTTGCACGAAAGACACAAATACGAATATGGATATAAAAAGCGATATCGCGTGCAACGGCGTAGGACATTAGACAGGGAAACTGTCTGGCTTCAAACGGAAGTGTCATAAACCATGCGCATTCTCCGCTTCTTATCTCACCGGTTTCTGCTATTCCCCAGTGCGTACTTCCGATTCGTTAACCTTAATGCACCAAGTCTTTACGTCATCGTTTTTCTTCAACCTTCCCTTTTGCCGGTTTTTTCCACAGGAAGCCCCGTTTTCCAGGCTCCTTGCGGTTCGATTATTTACGAAAAACGCGTGCCCTCGTTTAGGTAGTCGGTCGAACATCTTCTTAGGGGAGGATATCGTTCGTCTTTTAAAGAAAAACTGGGATACTGTGAGCAGATCTTTTATTTAGAAGTTATTTAAAGATTATACGAGAAATACACGACGAGTCTATTTTTGGTCATTCCTTTTTTTTTTTCTTTTTACTTTTATACTACTCGGCGGTTAAAGAGAAATTTGTTACGAGAGATATAAACCTTGCAAAAATGATCAATATATAATCCATGAAGTATCATACAAAACCAAGGAACGACGCAATTAATGTATTATCTA
Organism: Bombus pyrosoma; assembly: GCF_014825855.1. NCBI lineage: Eukaryota > Metazoa > Arthropoda > Insecta > Hymenoptera > Apidae > Bombus > Bombus pyrosoma. The sequence goes on from NC_057780.1 coordinate 13,600,114, forward strand.
CGTTCTTGAAATTTTGAAGAGAAAAATAAAAATCTAGTTCGAAAACGAAATAGATGTATGGTGTTGTTAACGTAGGATTAAATTACAAGCTTACTGAATTTTCCAACTCAGGCACTTCTTACCGGTGTGTCTCGTTCAAAACTTAACTCAATTACCGTTTATTATTCTTAATGATCGTTGAGCTTACAATCTGCGCGACTAAATATTCCATTAATGGTTCGACTAATTTAATTCTGCGGTAACATTAACGCAGTGTGTAAATGATTGTGATAAGTAGCACCATTAACCGACCGAGTGTTATCAGTTATTTAAACGAGCGAGCTTCGAATAAAGCTCAGTTAAAAGTCATTGTGTAATAGGGCAATTGCTTTCGTCTATTTGAAATTTAAATACTTTCCTTAACATAGATAATGAGTTAAGCACTTCGTCTTATACATAGCGCGTTTTACGTGTAAGATTTATAAGTTACATGCGGAATATCTCGTGGACAATTTTTCACCTGCTTCAGAAACGAAATTTATTTCCACGCTGCAGATATATCTCCGTAGATCAGAGGATATATTCGAGCAGTATCAATTCATTTCGCGACTTAAGAAATCGGACGTCCTTTCGAGGCCGCAATCAGAGAAAACGCGGCAGGCCGATCGTCGAACAGCACAATGTAATTTCCATCGCACGAAACGAAATCCAGTGGAAATCGACGACGGACGTCGTCGAGTCACGAGAGGATCCTGGCTGTCCGTGTCGCGACCCGATTCGAGTTGATTACATTCGACCCTGTCCACGCAATGCACATGCACCATGCTATCTGGCGTGCATCGTGAACGTGTACGTGATCAAAGCGGACCTTTCGTCCGATCGTTTCTACAAACGAGTTTTTGGACAGATAAATCGGTTCGACAACACGAAGGACAGGTCACCTTGAGATATTAAAAGGGACAAGATGTTGCATCGCTGCGGACCGGGAAAATTCTACGAATTGAAAGTTTTTTATTTGACAAGCGAGATGAAACATGCGATCGAATGTATACGTCACTTTCTGTACTTATTTGAGAATTATGCGTTTAATTCACTTTGATTAATGTATTTAAGCCTTTGATTATTCACGTTTAAGAAATTTTAACCTAATAATTTAAGAAACTAACGCATCCTTAATTCGTATCTTGTTTTATAGCAAAAGAAATTGCACATCTAGAAAATAAAATTGAGAAATTTATAAAAGCCGAGGTTAATCATCTTGTCTTCTGAAAGTTTCACGTAGCCAAATAAAATGTTCTCCTAACATCTATCAAGATCTACTTAACTCTTTGCTCATCCTGAGAATCCCGTAATGATGGCACGTGGTCGCGTGGGCTTAAAGTGACTCGACCGACTTTTAACTAGTTGCTATATTTACAGAATTCGCCTTACTAAAGTGAAAAAAGCTGTTGAATAAATTGTATATATCCTAAACGCCAAGTAAAATATGTGAAAATGCTTTTGAAGATCATTTTTTCTCTAAGCAAAATATAAAGTTTCGTTTTTAAAAATAAAGATCGCTAGATCGAAACGTCAATAGAGCGTCAACGATTTTAGCGACAATATCTCGTCGTTGTTCATAATACAACGCAAAATAGAATAGGTCAGACGATTTGCATCGAGACCAGTGTATTTTGTGGAAACAATAATTTTCTATTGTTACAAACATTGAACATTTTTCTGATGTAAACATCGGCCGAATAATCGTTTCTGGCAAATATCCGCGGTATTTAATGACATCGAATAAATTGTCATTCGCTGGCCGTTCAGCCAACTATTGGCATTTCCCTCACACGGAAATTTTACGAATTACGATTATTGCGCGTGACAGGCAACCAAAAGCTTCGAATCGACGATTATTCCACGTTACACTATGCTCCTTACACATTAAAAGATACTTTTTACGAAATTAAATTGGACGTAAACAGCGAATTGCTTTACAAATTAAAAGAATATCTGCCTTTTTTTAAACTAAAATGAAATTTTAAACTGGTCTTACAAGCAATGAATATTTTTAATATTTGGAAGCAATCTCATATTGTTCTCTATTTGGTCGTGTAATAAATTTGAATCTCTTTGAGAGAACGTCAAAAATCATTAATTTTGTGTAATTTATATTTTCTTGACAACACATAATCTTTTTTGTCTGCCTTCCTTTCTCTGACAGTATATTTTACGTAATTTTTATGTTATTTTTCAATGAGTTACTGAAGCTGGCCAGAAAGTTACGAATATACATTGCATGATAACAACCATAAATAAATATGTGAAACTGTAATTATGCAGATGAACATATTGATCATTTGCTGCGACTACGACATAACTCAAAATGCGATATGTAATGTATACGTTGTTTCATGAAAAATACCAGCAGTTAATCATCAAAATAAATCGTTTAACACTAAACCTACCAGTGCTGGTCAAATTGACCGTTTTCAAACTTCTACACAAATTTAACCACATTTAAACATTATCATATTGCTCCATAATTTCTCACTTTTACTAAAACAAGCATATGCAAACATGCATATATTTTTTGGTATTTACTTTTAGTTTGCTTTTTTCTTTTCTAAGAAAAAATTGTATTCTGCCTTGCCTACAGCGGCCGGTCAATTTGACCGACCTAGTATAAAGAAAAGGCTATCTCAAGGTCAGATGACAAACAAAATCAGTAATAACAAATAATAACAACTGGTACGCCCGTAACCTTGTCATAAACCATAATCCATGCCTCGATCAAGATGGCCACCAACTGTCAAGACATATCAATTCAAGCCAATAACAATCCTAAGAAACCGCCATAAAATTTAGCATTTTTTACGGTCCATTGTTACAAACATTTTAAAAGTCGAGAAGTTTCTTGGGGCTATTGCTCATTGCAATAAAACACGGGAAAAAGGTTTTTTTCCAGCTCCACCCTCGAGTAATCGTTGATGAAGAAGGGCCAGTACTCAGCAATATTTTCGTATAAATATCGCCGTCACAGGCCATATTCTTACTTGCTATCGTCCTTTCGACCAGAATACGTCTCAGTTTGTTAATCAATAAGTCGACATCTAAACTTGTTATCTCTAAAACTCAGACAGAAAGCATCTCAGAGGGTTTTGTGTAAAGTTGTTATAAAAGAAAAAGTGAAGCATATAAAATTTGACAATAATTTTGTATTCCGTACATAGTGTTATTCTGTGATAAATATGTAGAGGTTTATGTGCAGAGGATGGTTGGTACGTGAGGTTTAAAGGACGAGATTGCTTGTTGTCGAAACCGTTGAATATATTTAAAATAATAAATTAATATACAGCCGTATATGTGAGTCGTTCGTACAAAGTATAAATCGCTAAATAAAATCGCGGAATAAATACTCGTTAATGCTCGCCGCGTAACTCGATAAATACTCGTGAGATACTCGGAGATACTTTAGATACTCTGTGTGATACACTGTATAATACCGTTAGATACTCGTGATATTCGGAGATACTGTGTCGCGCGACTAACTGATGACTGATTGATAACTGGTTGCTAACTGATAGATACTCCGTATGTATTCTACCTGCTCACGATCGTGACCGTTTATTTATACTGGTCGGGAGGAAGTCGGAAAATTTGAATTCGTCTTCATTCGACTTCATTGACTTTCGTCAATTCGTTCGATTTATAGAGAACTCACAAAATTGTTATAAACTTGGTGCAAACATTACTGTTAGTGAGAAGTTGTTTCTGTCAAAGACTAGGTGTAGATTTACCCAGTATATGCCGAACAAACCAGATAAATTGGGCATAAAATTCTCGTTGGCGTGTGACGTCAATAGTAAGTACATAATAAATGGATTTCCCTATTTGGGAAAGGATGAGAGAAGAGAAAATTCAATTCCACTTGGAGAATTCGTTGTTCTGAAGCTCATGGAACCATTCACGGAATGTGGAAGGAACGTGACGACAGATAACTTTTTTACGAGTGTATCACTGGCCACAAAGCTACTTGCAAAAAAAACTACAATTGTTGGAACAATCCGTGAAAATAAACGGGAATTGCCAAAGATAGCAAAAAGTCGAAAAGACAAAATGACTCTGTTTTCAAGCAAACTTTATATTTCAAATCAAATTTCCTGTGCAGTATACAAACGCAAACCAACAAAGAATGTGTTTGTGCTAAGTTCTATGCATAAAGCAATAGAAATTGAAACAAGCAACAAACATACAAAATTGATTGATACAAAATTTGGTGTAGACATAGTGGACCAGATGTCAAGGAAATACAGCGTGAAATCAAAATCTCGTAGTTGACCCCTCCAGGTATTCTTCAATATTTTAGACCTAACTGGAATAAATGCCTGGATTTTGTATAAAGAAACAACAGGTGAAAATATTTTAAGACAGAAATTTTTATTCCAATTAGCTACAGAGCTCGCCGTTGAGTATAAAGAATTTCGGGGAAAAACCATGCAACAAAACTATCAAGTTCAGATTCATTACCATGACATTAACTTGTCAAGTTAAATATTGTAAAGGTTACAAAACTACAAAAATCTGTTCAAGATGCGAGAAAGAATATATTTGATGATAAGATAATTTGCAAAAAGTGCAGTGAAAGTGTATAAGATATATCTCTATATAAATAAACGTGTAATTTTATTTAAGTCTATAATTGAAACTAGACAGAAGTAAATTTGGACGAAATTTCCTGAAAGTTCATCATTTTATATACATTCAGTTATAAATTGACCATTATATACGTTAAATCATAAAAACTATTACTTTTTTAATCACCGGTCATTTTGACCGGACGCGGTAGAAATACGTATACATACAGGTTAATCCTTGTAAAATTACGCACCAATCATATATATTCTAATATTAAGATTACACAGTTTTCAGAAAATAGAAATTCATTTATACCGTATAGATTTCAATAATTCTTCACATAGGATTAAAAGAAGCACAAGCTGTATAAACACAGTTAAAATAAATGTTATGTTACGTCATTGTTACAGCAAATGAATCATAGGTCTGGTTTTCTCTGCGTTCTGGGTAGGATTCGATATCGTGCAACACGTATCTCGCGGTTCTTTCCTGTTAACTCAGAAGAGTCATGCATAATAATCGTTTGACGTTGAATGCGAATGGAGAAACAATAATTCCTCGAACTTGTTATGAATTACAAACACACACAGAGACTCGGCTCTATGCCCAGATGGCTGCAGTATCGAAATTATCAGTGAGAGATAGCGTGTCTGGGATCAATAGGTACCTCTAATTTCAAAACTCCCTCGTGCATAAAGTACCTGTGTATTACCTGTGTGTCTGTGCCTCTTTATTAATTCCGTCTGTGTGAGATCTTTACGTGATTGATTAAATACATGTTGATAGATGAGAAACGATGCGCTTTTGAAGGGGATCGAGGCTATGGTGATTACGGCGAATGGGAAATTACGTAAGATACGGAAAATCTAGTAGGGTTGGCATACAAGTAGTTGTCACTTGACGAATCCTTAGAAATACTCACCACAAATTTTCGTTTAACATTTCCGACTATATCGTGAATTTTGGTCTTTTGGATGAGGTATAAAAATTGTAAGGTGATTTGCGAGTCCTAGGAATGGAATTTTATTGAACGGAATTTTCCAAATAATTTCTTTCCTATTCTATTAATTTACTATGAAACGTAGATAAATGTAGAATATTGTATCAAAAAATATTAAAATAGTCTTTCATTCCAAAGTATTATTATTTTTCTACAAAATCTACCTTAAAGCACTTTATAATCGAAAGTAATTAACTAAAATAACACTCTTTGCAAACACAATGATCCATTAAAATTTTTGACGTACTTCTATCGGACATTGTTTTCTATTTTACTTTCCTTCGCTGGAGCAAATTTTGCTTTTTGAAGTTTATTAATGTAGTATCAAAATATGGTCTAGAGCAAGGACAAGAAAGGATGGTTTATTTGAAGTTAAGTTTAGTTTTATTCGTACATGCAATACCCAAAACAAAAACTGACTACAATATCTTGGTACGTCTTACCCTAACACTGGGCTTCCAACTTCTGTCTCCTCAGGTCAAAAATTGCTGACCCTCAACCCTCGCATCCTTCTCCCACTCCTTTACTCATTTAGCTTTGGCGTCACCAAGGCATACACTCTTATTTACACTCTCGCTCTCTTTCTCTCTTCCCCAGCACTCTTACGATTCTTAGTTTATACCTTAAATATATAATAGACCAAGCGTATAACCCTCTTTTTCGATACTACATTAATCTGAATTTATTAATCTGATTTACATTATTCTATAAATAATATTCAATAATTAAATGTTTTGAAAAAAGTTCTAATAAAGAAGCTTTTAATATTCCATTCTAATATTACTCTAGCGCCTAACAAGTATTCAATTAGGTGAAATCGTAATTGGTGTAATTCGCCATCTTCATCGTAACTTTTTGATCGTTTATTCTCATTAGTTGTCGGTATAAAAAAATTATCAACAACTTCGTACGCGAAATCCATTGGAACGAACTTTTTAACAAAATACTCTTTTATTTTCCGCATTTTCTGCTTCCTCGTTCTATTATGCGTGATTCAGATGACGTTCAATTCCAAAATTAATATCAGTTTTACTTTATTTCTCTTCTCGTTTCGTTCGCGGCTAAATTAATTTACGTTCAGTTGTTTCTCGTCCACCGCGAATCACCTATTTTGTTTATAAACTGGTAATTACTTTCTATTAATAGTATTGCATGTACGAAACATAATTACGTGAATTTTAAGGGGTGAATAGAGGCAGTGATTTTTAAGGTTAAATTAAATGACACGTATCCTTCCCTTTAATGGCTATTTTTACGAAACGAAAAAGTAAACATTTTTTAATTAACTTGAATTTTTTATTTTACTATGAAGTCTGGGAGCTACCAATTGCTGTAAAACAGGCATTGTGTTTCGATAGGAGACCCGACCAAAAGGGAGATCTGTTATTACTTTAAAAGTTCTCCAATTTTCTCATGTCAATAGCCATCAGTTATCGTTTCCTGGTTAGTACATAAACAAAATCGCGATACGCATGGTTTTCTTAGATTTTGATACGGTTTCCGTGTTTCTGGTGCTGTGATACAACTTTCAAAGAATTATGAAGTTTATTATTATTGATATTGTTTAAGTGTATGAATTTTTGATATGAATTATGCTATTTGTCACGCATTAAGGTATGAATATGTAAATGGTTTCTTTTCAAATTCGCCATGGTAGCATCAATAATCTATAATATTTATAAAATTGCATATTGGAGCAAAGCTTGATCGGACGCCCGATTTTTTATAATAATAGGAACGAAAATATTTGTATTTATTATCGGAAATCTTAAGCTGCATCCAGATTAAATGAAAGATTGGTTCCAGTGTATAGCTTGTTTTGGGTGTGTCCATGAAGTTTGTACTGATTGCGAATTTTAAAAATTGAATGAATTCCATAGTCACAGATATTAGGAACAATATTGAGTAATTTATATATAAAACTATTTTCTGAATTTTCTTTCTTTTTTGTACAAATTTAATGTAGGTCTTGTCGTTTTAATAAAAATATTGCTTTAATAAACTACACTTCCAATTTTTGTTTAAGTAATGTTAATTTCACAGTTATGCCATTTTATTCTTAGGATCCCGGTTTTACTTCACTTTCCCCTACTATTACGATGATAAAATATTAAAGTATAGCAACAAACACCAATCAGATCGCAGTCCTCTACTTAGCCATCTTCTCATCTCCGTAAATATACACTTACAGACACTGTCTACAGACAACTGTCTGCGTAGAAGATTTCTGCAGACAATCTGTGTCCAGTTGTTCAAGTTCTGCAACATATGGATACGCAACATATATGCAGACAGATTGCATAGTGACAGTATCTATGAATATTGTATGCAAACTATACATATATTATGATATGCTGTCTATCCATACATACATTACAGGACTTGATCAACTGACCTGGGTCAATAATGAGTATGGAAGATCCTATCGAATCATAATATCATATCGAATAATTGTGAACTATAAATATGGAAATTTATACCCTGAACGAGTGATTTATATATATATATATATATATATATATATATATATATATATATATATCGCACAATGTTTTATTATTAAATGGTATTTGAGATTATGGTCAGTGATCAAACGATTAATAACAAATTAACTAGCCCATTGATTTTTCCGAATACAGAGCTCGTTACATTATCCTGTTCAAGAATCGTGGAAATATCAGCGGGTATTAAAATTCGATAACACGTTCCTCGTTAATGCTTCGCGCGGCACTAATCCGGCCGTTCAATTTTAATGCTAAATTATTTGCATGGCCCGGCGTAAAACGACGAAGAACGAAGGTTAAATCGTGGGCCTCTTGATGGATTAATATTTGATCGCGGCTACGATAGATCTGCGCTGCTCTCTAATTGATAGCGAATAATTTGGTAATCTGACGATAACAACCAAACCGACCTCGTGTCTGTGCGCTAGACTGCATAATTAATTCCGGCGTTATCTTTCTGTTTCAGGTGAGTCTAAACCATGGAGGAAGCGAACGTGCGCTGCCTTTAACTCTGAACACAAATGTATTACTCGTACAACCGGTGGAAAGTTTCTGATCAAACTTAGTAACAATAAGTGAAAAATCGCGATTTTAGGGAACACGAGTTTGGATATCGTTATAATTTTTTAAGAACATTACGTTAGGATGTTAAATTGGTACAATAATTTTATTTTTCTTTTTTCTTTTTTTTTTTTTTTTTGGAGGATGACAACCTCGAAGCAATAGAGTAAAAAATTATTTACTCCATTTGCAACCGACAAATGGATAAAACAACGTGCCATCGTTTTCTAAATAGGTCTTTTATAGAAACGATAATTGTTCATACTTTGTGAAAGAAATGGAAACCAATTTGTTATAATACATAACTTGAGATACAATATATTCAATAACATAAAAGTACTTAATTATCATCGACAGCGTTACATACAAAAACTTCATAATAATTTCATTTCAGTTGCTTTTTATATTTTGAATTAAAAGCGAGTCGGAACAATTGGCGAACGTTGAAAGATGAAATGTGTTTAAAATTGTGAGATACGCGATCGAGATAATCGGATTGTCGGCTTGGAAATTAAGCGTGCATTCGCGCACATTAAAATAGCGCAGCAATTATGTTTTATTCATGTGCTCTTTCAGAATGCACTTTTCCACGGCGATAAAGATACTCAGTGAAAATTGATGAAATCGATCATTTATGCTTTGTGTCGTGAATTGTAAATGGCAAATGTTCGTCCCGGGAGAGACATCGGCGGCATAATGAGCGAACAATCCAATGAAATTTATGTCATTTGGTAAAATTTAATGCGGTGGTATGACTTTGCGTCTAATTAACTTCGATCTTGTTACCATTTCTATCTCCTATTGTCATAATCGTTTTTACCAATTCTAACTTCGATAATTGAATTTGTACTTAAAACAGGCTGACGAAGATACTACGACACTTGTAGAAATATTTTATTTATTTTCAATCAAAATTACGGACACACTCGTGTATAAATTCGTCACGAAATGAGAAACAACAAGTCGATATCCAATTAGCATGCTACCAAAAATGATCAGCGGTTGATTTGTCGAGGAATAATGGTGAGCCGAGCCGAACTCCCGGATTTATTATACGCCTCTAATTGCCTGAGCTGGCGGAGCGTGGAATCGATCCTGCCGAGCACGTGTCGCGACTCAGCCCGGAAATTTTATCGCGAATTCACGTCAATTACGCGGAAACGAAAGATGACAACTCATTATTCGACCATCACGAACAACACTCGAGCCACTCATAGATACAGAACGAAGAAATCGATCGATCATGGTAAAAAAGAAGGGACGGAAGTATAAAAACGAGATGACGAATTAGAGAAACAAGAAGAAGAGCAGAAGGTAAAAAGGAGAGAGAGTTTTAATTAAAGCAATGGTAATTCAGCGAATTCCATCGACAACGAACGTCGGAAAAATTGGAAACGTACGGACAATTTATCAGCGAGGATTCGGTGGACGAAGAGACTGTAAATTTCATTTTCGATCAGCGAACAATCTGGACACCGTACATTGTTAAGTAACTTAAGTTTGGATTTCGACATTTTTTTAACCTAATTGGCGTATAAATCTTATATGTTTGAACTTTCGATTTATTATAACGAGACACCATTATTATGATTATATTGGTCATTTTTGAAAGAAAATGGATATAAAAGTATTTTAGCAATCAATTAAAAGGCTATGGATCTAAAATTCTTATATTTATGCGAGCGAGGCTGTAATCAAATAAAATAATTTGTAAGAAGAATATGACTATACTTCAAATAACGGAACACATGGTATATACGTACAATATCTTCGAGCAACTGATCTAGATGCAACTTGGAGTCGCTCGTTTTAAAACTCTTACGAACGCTTTCGTTGGTTGGTTCGATCCTCTCGAACGTGGCAGGAGAACCGACATAACAAGGAAGAAGCTTCTTCCTGGTTCGAGAATCGCGTGGATCTTGGCCAGAATCGGTCCATCGTGCCCCGCGAACGAGCTACTCTAAGGTCCAATGGTCCAACAGGCTTTGCCAAAACGCAAGTTCGGAAAGCCGCTGTTCCGGTGCAAGCTTCCACGGAAGGAAGAAGAAAGAAAGTTTGCCATTGTAATCCGGATTATTCGACGAAGGAACGCGCCAGCCAAACCGTAGGCATAAGAGCCTCGCTAGATAGGAATCACAGTTACCCTCGGTTCTCGTCGACTTAACTTCGTTATCTGGAGGATAGGCGAAAATACAGAAGAAAATTTTTTCTTCCCTTTTTTTTCTTCTTCTTTTCTTCTTCTTCTCCTTTTTCTTTTTTTTTTTTTTTTTGAAACTATTCCGTACAGAATGATTTGAATAAAGTTGAATTACATGGTTGTAAATCGGTAGGTATATTTCTAGCAGAAATATATTGTTTCTGTTCACTCTTGGAGGAACACATAATTTTAACTTGTAATTATAAAATATATAGTTGTACCTTCCGTTACATAGAACATTATACCTTTAGCTGCAATAATCGATGCGATATTGCTTTTAACCAGTGAGCTGGTATAATAATATAAATATAAATAAATTACCTCAAATCAATATGAATCTGTTATTTTATTTGGCACGAAACGTCTTTTCAATTTTCAAATAAAGTTGTGGTTTTTTGAACTATTCCTTAACTTGAAAAGAATAATAGTCACTATATTGATAACGTAACATATGTTACTTATAGTTTCTTATTTGTTGTATTGGTTTGTCAAACTCTTTTCTCTCTTATTATGTATTCGATCGAAGTTAGTTTACTTGAATCTAAACAATTTCAGTCTATATAGTTTTACATGAAGACGATTATTAAATTACTTGGACTGAATTAGAGGTACGAGAATTATACAAATAATACGAATAATATCATAAATATAGATATTTGCTGTATTACATCGAATGAAATGACCAATAAAATAAACAAACAAATAACATTATAACATTAAATAATATATCAACGAATTTTACCATAAGCAAATATAATTAAATATGATAATATCGCAATTAATTATTACGGTTCTGTTTAATTAAATATAATAAATATGTTACAGTAAACGCATTAAGCAAATAATTGTTTCAGTTGATGCGGCAAGATATGCATTTTATATTTTTAAACAATAAGGGCTGAAGCGTAGCAATGTACTTAGCTATATGCAAATTTTCCATTGAAATTTCGAGTGTTACACTTTATAATGAATTAAAAATTGCTATATTCGATACAAATAAATGAAGTGCTTTCGAACAAAACGTTCCACGAAACTTTGTACACCTTTTATATGCTACATTATATAGTTACTGCTATTGGAATAATTGAATTACTGAAACAGAAATTAGAGAGTGGTATTCGCTGAAAAAGTTAAACTATTGTTCATATTTTTTGATAGCGTATGAAATATTTGAATTTCTCGAATTAATGCAATTAACGAGTGCATTCTTCGTCTGCGAAATCTGTTTATATAGAAATACGATCGTTGTCAATAATATCTCCTTCTAGAGTGCTTTACACAACGCATACAATACGAACATAAAAGTTTTCTATGATCAATTTTTAACAGGTAGTCGCTTAAAACGTGCACCCAGGTACATGAAATATAAACTATTATCTGGGGTAAATCGGGAAATTTTATTAATTAGATACAAGGCTAATTAGATGGGCAGGCGTGAAATCGAGGAAGACTGCTGCTAGTAAATAAAAACCGGCTTCGAAAGATATCAACTGCAGTTGACGAGACTGAGAAACAAGAAAAGGGAAAATGCGAAGAGGAAAGTGGTACGACGTGTAGTTCGTGTTATTGGTTCTACTTGATCTCGTACGAGAGCGAAAGTAATGAGGTAATTAGCTTACGAGCATGAACAAAAGATGCGGGGTGTGTGTATGTGCATTTCGAAGAGACTTACAAAGAAATAAGGTTAGTATTCTAATACACAAATTATTATAATTTAGAAAATAAGTCTTGATCGACGTTTTTGTATATACATTTTTTTAGAATCGACGCTATAGATATCTTCTATAGATATGTTTCGGAAAATTCTGCCTTATGCATAAATGATTAATTAAAATGATATAGTGAAGATAAATATGTATGTACAATTATGCGTGTATCTGAATAAAGATCAACGTTCATCTACACTACTTTTGTACGTTGTATATTTTGTATATTGAAGGTATGTTTATAATAATTATTGCAAAATACTGTAGAAAAGCCAGAACAATTGCAAATTCCTTAAATATTTCAATTTTGTATGGCAACGAATATTTTGAGAACAAGAATTTTGTATGATTATTTTAGCAGTTATTTATTACATCATTATATATTATATATACCTTATATTTTATATATAATTATATTATTACTATTGTATTAGTTATTAGAATATTGTCGTAATAGTTTTCTTCTCCTATGAAAAATTCGAATAGTGGTCACGTGTATGAATATTGTCGTGTTTCAATGTGTCTAAAAGGGATAGCTAAGCCACAATCGGCAGGAAACCAAAGGATTATGGTTGGTCACGTCGATAGAGATTTCTCCTTGATTCAAGGTTGTAAAGTTATTGCACGTTGGTGATATATGTCTCTGATAGATTTATACCAGCACGAATCCATTGATGGATTCGAACCACTGATAAAACATTTGTAGGCAACTAACGTTCAGTTTTTATCGACGAATACTGAAAGGTCGTAAAGACCGACAAAACTAAAAAGGATAAAAAATTGAAAACTTAAAAAGGATAAAAAATTGAGAATAATCTTTTTGCAACTTATAGCAACGAGTTGTTACATCCATTACACTGTCTACAAGTGGTCATATGCATATCATACGTCACTTCTCTCATATATCGCTATCAGCAGATCGTTGACTTCCGAGCGGAAGAACGTTATTAAACCAAAAAACGGAAACTGGCTTGCTTCGCCATATATCGAAAGTTAATGGAGTTCCCGATGTTCTCTTCCTGCTCTTTTAACCACTACTTTCCTTTCGGCGTTAAATCATATTCGAAAATCACATTTATCAACGTGCCACTCGGTATATAGGGGTGTTTTGCGGTCTGGCCGATTCGTAGATTCCATGCCATCTGGCACTGTTACACCAACGCTGTCTGACAAACGAACCACCAACGGCTATTCTTCTTCGTTAATTTTCCCCATCGTATCGAGAAAAATTTCGTTATTATACATGTGTGATTCTGCTGTGCTTTTCCTTTTTTATTTACAATCATTTATGATTGAATGTTATATTCTCGTTTACGATAAAATATTCTATTAATTTGCATAGTGGCACCGTGGAATTAATTATCGAGTTATTTCAGAAAGACGTTTTCGCGTATCTTAAATCTAAAATAGTAGCTTTGATCAAATTTGTTGAAACAATTCTTAAGTATACATGACAATAACTATACTATCTGATAATATTCAAGATTTTCATTTTCACGATCACTCTCTTTTATTTTAATTTTCACGAGTCTCTTTTAAATAATTACTATCTCTAACATACAAAATTCAGAGGATCGATTTGGAAGGAACTGGATGATCGAGAATGTATCAAAAGGGGAACCACAACGCGATCGAACGTCATCTTACAGCGTTGCTTTATCAATCAGCGCGAAGTTCCGTTCGCCTATGTGCACGAGGGAGGTGTTGCCGAACTCCGAATTACCTCTCGCGACAATTTCTCACGTCTTGTCGACAAGACGCAAGGAAACGATCGACAGCCGGTAGTTCACGCTATTTGCCACGGTTACGGAAACGCAATCCTTTGGATGGTTGGCGCCGTTTAATTGGAACTCCGATACGTCGCTACATATTACGAAACCGTGAAGCGGAAACGACCCGGTGATTGCTCGTGTCTTCTTCTTTTTCCGTTTTATCGCACGTTGTATGCCTTTCAAATCATACATTTTCCTTCCGAACGCATGAAAAAAGTATCTTTTAGTTAAAGTTTGATTTCGCCTGTTCAGTTCGACTGTTGACGTTACGAATTCTATACACGCACGAGTCCAGTTTTTGCTGCTGAATGAATTATTGGTTTAACTATTTTCAGTTTATTTAGAGCTATAGCATATATGGCATATATATTAGAGTAAGCAGGACTTCGCGAGATTATAAAGAAACTAAATTATTAAGCTTTTCAAAGGACTAAACCGTTGAAATATTTGAATATCCCAAAATGTGGCTTTTGGACTTGTGGTATTGTTCAACTCACTCATTCAAATACAATACAATCCTAATTTAAAAACGACCTATGTAATTTCCATAGTAATTCGTTTAATCATATTTAATTCATTTCTTAAATCGACCAAGAGGAAAGCTTCTAATTACTTCATCCAATCTGTTTCTCTATGGAACCCATGCATTTGCAACAGAAACAATTCTCCTTTCATTATCACGTCCCTCTATCACCGTTCGTACGTTCTAATTCAACGTAGCAAAAACTTGCTCAACTACGTGACAGCGGCGCAGATACGTATCCTCCAGCTAATTTAAGGGCAGCTACTGATTATCACGGGATGACGTGACATTATTTAAGTTTCGGTTAATCGAGCCGTCAGCTCCTCCAGCTAGAAACCGTCTGTGATCTATTATTGTGGTTGATCGTTTCGACTGTGAATATCAACTCATACACCACGTTTATTAGCGTTACTTTCTAAATCGCATACGTTGGCGGTGCTTGTTTTTCTTGGTCCAGGTCACCCTGAGAGTCTTATTCGGTCCATTTAACCCATTAACACCTTTTCTAGCTAATTGCCAACTGAGCAAACACAAATCTCTGCTCGCATTAAGTTTGATCGTTCAAGATAACAACATGAACGCTTGTGTTTGTGAATTAGCCTGAAATTGCGTAAAATCGAACGGTCGATGGGAACTTGTTGGCACGCGTGTTGATTGTTAATTTCGTGTAAAAGAATTACAGTGGTAGGTAAAAGTATTTGTACAGGTGGTTTTCGAAGGAATATAAACAGAGAAATATTTTCTGTGCTATTAATATATTCGACTCGTGTATGTTTATTACTGTAACGGTATAATATACAGTCACATGTATGTGAATATATTTATAGGGAAAAAAAGGAGAAGAGCATAATAGAAAATTTTATTTCTCTTCCTATTTTTACATTTTGATACTTTTGTCTCTA
Source organism: Bombus pyrosoma (assembly GCF_014825855.1). Classification (NCBI taxonomy): domain Eukaryota; kingdom Metazoa; phylum Arthropoda; class Insecta; order Hymenoptera; family Apidae; genus Bombus; species Bombus pyrosoma. The sequence continues at coordinate 13,615,878 of NC_057780.1, forward strand.
ATTATTGAAGGAGGACAAGCTGTTTCTGGAGCGTTGTATCTAATTTAGGAGAAGCTAATTGAATAAAATAGAACTGTCAGTAATGAGAATTGAATGAGGAAAGTGGATTAAGAACTACTTTTGTAAAAGCCGTGAAAGATTTAATCAAATTTTGTAACTTTATTTTCACTCACCTTTATATTATAAAATTTGTTAAGAATTTTATAAAAATATGAAAAGATAAATAATAACTATATAGTAGATACACTGGCTTATAGACGTAACTAAACATTTATGAATATATTACGTGTGTTACGTAAAACATTTTCATATTGGTAAAGTTCTATATTTTATATGGTAAATATTACTTTTGCCAGTCGCCATATATGGTATCATCTACTTTTAATTTTAATACAAGAGAAAGTAAAATAACATGCAAGCAACGAATATCCACATATTCCCAAGTATTAAAATATTCAGCCAGCCGTTCAAAAAAACGAAGCATTGAAACGTTCGTCATTCTACTCTCCAACATACCATATTCAAACAATCCACTCTGACGTACCATGAGACTCTCATAAAAAAAGCACCTCTTCTTCCTACCTCCCCTAGCGATAACCCCAGCTTGCCAGCACTCGCGGTTCCAGAGTCCGGAATTCCGTTCCCGACTCTTCCAATCCCCGCACGCACATTTCCCATAATATTCGTCCAGGGTGCACTCTTACGAAAAAGTAATTCTGTTAAAGTTCGCGAAAGAGACGCCATTCATCAAGCGAACGCCGAGCTGCAAGAATGTGCTTCCCTCTTTCGACAGGTACTTTTCTGCAGAAAAACACGGCGGCAGAAACTGTATATATATGTATATAACAATGATATCAAGTTCAATACTTATTTATACATTCGAATCAAATTTATTTGGGAAATTTTTAAATGCTTGAACTTTCGAACTATAAAATTCTGGAATGTACGAATTTTCGGTTAGAACTTCATCACCCACCACTTCGCTGTATGATAAGCTCTTTATCTTTTGATTCTTTGATTTCTAAATTATACGGTAGGTTAAGAAGAGTCTTCTAAATTGACAGAAAAATTTGTAACCTCAATGCAAGTATATGGTAGTGTATGATGTGCTGGAAATACCGACTGGGATTAGCGACCACCGGTCAATGTAGCGACTCATTTGCTTACGATGATCGTAGGTGACATACGACAAATATGTCGAAATTTTTTATATGTACATACACGTATGTATGCCACTCTGTGATGTTAATGAGCGTTACTTTCCCGTATTCGCCTAATCAGCTTTCTCTTGCGACCACGTGCTCAACGTCATGTATCGAATAGATCATAAATTATAGTCCCAGGGTTCTAGGCACACGGCGATATCGAGAAACGGAAAATCTTCAGAATACGCGTCACCAAGTACAAGTTGCAATTGTTTAGAATAATAACTACAATCCGCAAATCAGGAAGTTGCACGCTACATTGGAAAAATGAATACGCTGGGATTGAAGTTCGAAGCGCTTTATAAAGAGAACTATGACGATACCTGGCAGATTTAAATGCGTGTTATTCTAATAAAAAATGACGCATAACGTAGTATGAGCGGCACTATTATTCCCATGCCAGAGGCTGTCCAGAGCGACGCGGCATCGATCGAAGCAGCGGCAAGGTGGACTGAGGACGAGTCGAGAGCATGGTTGGACATTGTGCTACTAGTTGGTTGGAAATCAAGCAAATAAAGGGTTGCGAGATTGCAAGAGATATCACGTTGAAATTAAAGAACATATAAATCAAAGGGACGAACGCGAAAGGTTGCGCTCCTGATTCATTTGGTGTCATTAAATATGTAAAATGATGAAGACGCGCGCGAATAGTTGTGACGTTTCTTCGACGCGGTGGATAAGTTAGCGGAATTGGATCGTTGGCGATCGAAATCAATCAAGATTTGTTGGTAGTCATGCAGTTGCGCATACTACCGGACAGTTTCGAAACCTTCCGCTGCATACGATGAGCTGCCATCTCTCGAGACGCTGTGAATTAAAATTGCGCAGGAATCCGACGCGCGAAGTGAAACGAGCCGAAACGCGGGACGAAATGCGACGATAGCGGGAAAGTCGAGACGCAGAAATGCGCGTCATCGCAAGGATTATCGCAAAAGAGGCGGATCAAGTGCAAATAAAGCCGATAACCCGAAAATTGGTTCTACTGTGAAGTATCTTAAGTGCGGTACTCTCGGACATTGTGCGAGAAACTACCAACGAGTGCGAAGGCAGAAGTGTTGTGCTTATCGTAACATGAGAAAATGACCTTTATTATGTTCGGGGATAAAACGTTGAGTACGATGGTATTTCCGTGGTAGTGATGACGAGTCTGGGCAACCCCGTGCATTCTGCCAAGGCGCGTTCCCTTGTTCGGGAAGAGACGATATTGTATGACACTCGTTGATGACTCCTCCGGCTGGTGCGAGGTTAGGTTCATCACCATCAACCACCAGGTGATGAGAATACATTATAAAAAGTAAAAAATAAAATATATTATTGTCATGTTTTTCAATACGTGATTTAGATTCCTAGTTTTATGATTCCATATGAAAGTGCTGCATTCTAATCATTACTTTGTCAGTTTGTATACTTCAGTACAATTCGCATACTGTTAATGAGAACCAAAAATGTCCGAATTCATATCTACATAGCTGATCAACGTTCGAACCTACTTGCGATATGCTTGAGCCTATTACTAAGAAAACGAAATGAGTTCAGTTCGATTTCTTTCTAACATAGGGAAATTATGGAGACACGAGAAAGACGTTGTAGTCAATGGCTATGCAAAGTAGAAACTTTTAGTGGGTGAGCGAGGTGGAAAGCAAAAACTTTTTAGCCGATCCTTGAGCAAACTGCCCGAGGCTTCCTATGTCTCGCCTTTCCTTCGATTTGCAACTTCATTAACCGCCACGACGATCTTCGCTAGTTCGCCTTCTGTGGAAAAACTTGTCGGTCTTCGTACGATTTCTCGATTAAATTTGCTGTATAGTCTTTGTCAGGTTGCTGTGATAAGGATGCCTGTCGATAATTTAAATAACCACTAGTGTCTTTTCGAGCGGATGCGCTTCAAAAAGAAGCTTCTTGATGAAGCGGATGCAACACCGATGCTATGGATTTGAATTTATCGAGGGGGGTGGGTGAATCGTTGCCTTTCTGTGATGAGGTGCTTGTACGTAGGTTAGTGGAATTTGAAGTGCGCCGGTGGCCAAGTTACGGTAGCTTGAAATTCACTAAATATGTGGGATTGAGATAGAGGTAGATCATGTTACAATCTTTTTATTGATGGTAGAAAGATTTGTTAAGAGAAGACAGATAGGAGAAATTTTTTATGGTTTTTTAAACTGCATAAACCCTTGATAGATAATAGGATAAATTATGTTTTATTAATATAAGGTAGGATAAATTTGTAAAAAGTTGTTTCTTTTTTACATTTATCTTCTCTTATTTTTGCAAATAAACTTCCTACATATAAAAGTACTGTATAATACATTACACATTGATTTCCTTCACCTTTTATATTTCTTGTAAAGCAGCAAGAAATTTGATTTAAAAATTAATGGTTCCATATTAGCGGTTCAATCTGAATATTTTCATCTAAATAAATTGGCAAGAGTGTTGTATCGCAGGTTTCAACTGGACTTCGGTGATCCTATAGATTTCGATAACGTTTCAAATCTATTTGAAATCTGACTGAAGTTTATTGGAGATATAGTCAACAGTATTGTGTTTCATACTTCGTCGTTGTGCACGGTGTGCACGTTCTCTGGTACAGTTATATGTCGCCGCTTCGAAGCTGTAGGAACAGGAATTACGTACCTTTCTATACTTTTCAATTTCTGGAGATTTTGAAAATCTAGCAATCCCCTTTTCCGTCGCCTACTTCCGGAAAAATCGAAGAAATTCTTTAGTTCAGTACTCTAATAATAAGTAGAAAATCGATTTAGATAATAACATCGATTTACATTAAATACGTTTAAAAGGATTCTGTGTCGAAATCTAATATTTCAGTTATTAATTAATTAATTTTCTTTAGTATTCAACTAAAAGTAACATTTATTTGGATATTTCATTATCTAAGAAAAATTTTCGGGTTTCTAGAAATTTGAGAATTTTAGTTTCATTTTCTGATAAAAGATGTTACAAACTTTTCGATCATAAATATACTCAATATAAATAACTGTATTTGGATCTCGATACGAATATTCTGTTTCGCGTTTCGCGCAATGACAGAAACTTTCTTCCAGATATTATACGAATAACGTTTCCTTCCAGGCTAAAAGGTTTCGTATTCCCTCGGAAGGTATTTCTATCGGTAGCTCGAGAAATTCCGGTTATATTATTTCCGGATATGGATTATCGAGATAGCCTCATTTTCTTCGCTTGTTACATTCGTTCCACATGCGACTTCTACTCAATAAATACAGCGTCGCCAATCGCCTTTCTCATGAGGGATTATCTTAATCTCCATTATTTGCCGGACACAAAAACCCATTCATTATCTGCGGTTTTCTACGAATTCAGCGATTTCTGTTAGGGATCGCGACCAATCATTCATTGTTCTTGAAAAATGCAGACAATAATGACTTGTTGCAACCGGTTTCCACGTTTTATTACAGCTAGTCTTTGTTCAATAACGAAGAAACGTTACTGTAGTCGATTCGACGAAAGAAAACGAAAGAAAACGAAAGAAAGAAAAAATTTGTCAGGTCAGTTATTTAGTCTTGTGTGAGATAATTCTTATGAAAACATCAGACTATTAACAGTCATGACAATTTCACAAACACGCGTCTGTATCAGAACTATCGAATAATCTCTGAAGCGTTAGATACATATATCGATTGTAATGCATCCAGATAGAAAGTAGATTACACCGTCGGCTGTCTTAGATTTTGCGGTTATTGCGAGTGAATGTAGCATGATAATCTCGCTAGAAGGAATATCAAATTAGCTTTTAGCAACCAAAGTACAAACGATGCAACATAATCATTAGGTATACTGTTACGTGGAAAATTTGCTCTCTCTAATCGTGTTATATAGAATGACGTATAACATGATTTACTTCAAAGATTACTTCAATAGGTAAACGTAATAAATAATATTCACAGAAATATATCGTAATCCATATGAAAATTTCGAAAATCTAGCAATTTAAAGATCTGAAACCTCGAGAATCTCGGAGTTTCAAAAATCTAGAGATCCAAAGTTCAATGATTCCAAGAACCTAGAATTCCGGAACGTGAAAAATTCGGAAATTCGAAAATTTGGGAAACCGAAGATGCGAAAATTCGGAAGTTCGAGCATTTGAAAGCTGGAAAATTTGAAGATGCAGGAATTCGAAAATTCGAGTCGTTCTGTAGGTCTCGATCTCTCGAACGAAATGTATTCCACCGAAATCGATGCATCTGTATCTAACTCGATCGAGTTGACGTATAACAAGCAAGGAATCATTGCCTTCGTGATGGAAGCCAAGAAGCGGTATTTTCGCTGATCCTATTCCTTGTGTACTTTCGGATATCGTGACATTGCCGCATACAGGGTGTCGTGTGAAATGGTTGCCGAAGGGAAAACAGCTCGAAGGCACTTGCAAACGTCGAAAGAAATTTGCCTCGAATGTTTTTACTTGAACGTGTTTGTTGTTTGCTTGGAATTCGTATCTTATTCCTTTAGAGGCTTTTTGTTTTCGTTTCTCAGCGAGGTTATGTCCTTTTTTTTATTGACGAATTTAAATATCTCTAAAACATGCTCGTATTTTACATTTTTACCAGATATTCAAAACATTCTTTTCTGACATTTTAAAGCATTTTGCTGACAACTTACAGCTTTAGAGTACTTATATTGCTTTCTTAAATAGGTTAGGATTTTCAAAAATGAATAATAGAATTAAATTAAAATCAATAAAATTCCTTCTTTTTTTAGATATGGGACATATACAAATATACAAGTTGCCTTATATTTTTGTTTAGTATTGTGAAACTCTGAAAGAATCAAAGATATCCCTGATAATCCACCAAAATGAATTAAGCTTTGGTAAAGCTGACGTCAGTTTTACAGTTAACAGTTTCACGAAATCAACAAAAGCAAAATTCAAATGCAGAGCGAATTGTACTAGGTTCAAAGTCATAAATAAAAATCCCAGAATAATCGATCTTATCGCCAATAAAGTCTTCTGACATGCTTGAAATTAATCGTATGTATTTAGTATTCGATATTCTCTTTTATGGCCCAGACAAAATATATTCCGCCGGCTCATAATTCTTTGTGAACGCGTCGATACTGTTCGTCGGATGAGCAATGAGCAGTTTAATTTATTCGATACGAGAAGGAAATTAATTTTAAACAATGAAGCGACCGACCGATAATGCTTCCCGTGCCGCATGTTAAATAAATGTCCTTTCGTTAAAAGACAAATTAACGTTTCGCGTTCATATTTCTCAATTCTTGTTCGATCAAAGATTAGCTATTGACATACCGATACTGTATAACAATAGCATAATGTTTCTTTTCTAGCCTTCATGTTGAACTGTTTAACTAGAACTTCGTAAAATTGTGCACTTGTCAACTTAGTTTGTGAGATTATGTTATTGGGCAAATATCTCTTTTTGGAAGAAAACTATTTTTGTATATTATTACTTATTTGTTGTTCAAAGTCTTTTACGCGGTTGGTGTTCCGATATCGCCGGAAATTATTTATAAAGAAAGATTCTGAAGATCTTCCATTAGTATAATATGGTATTATTAAAAGCACTTGACTCGAGCCAGTGAAATGAACTGCGATTGATCAGACTTGCTTTAGGGAATGCTGCAATCTGTTAATTGCCGCTATTAACAGGTCGAAATACACCATAGTAGATGCATTAAGAATTAAATGGCGCTTGTAATGCAAGATTCACAGACCATTTTATGTTCGATTCGTTAAGTGACGATACTAATTGGATTTTGAAAAATTGAATAAAGCATTTGATAGGATGAATCTGCTCTGCGTTTTGAATTAAACGAAACTTATAATACGAGTGATTATCTGTTCGATTTATCGCACTTCCAGGAGATAATTACTATTTTGGCAGATAATTATTATCTTTATGGAAAAATTTCAATAATTTATTTACGATTATATAGTCAAGTTTAACTAATTTAACCAAATTTAAGTAAATAAAAAATTCAATTTAATTATATACAAGGTTATTATAATATCAATTATACGACTTCTTTTTATTGTAAAATAATTCTTGTGTAAATATTTTAATAATTCACTAATGATAATTCGTATATTAACGCGATAAATTCAACGTTGAAAGCAACGAAATTTCATTTGCATCGACTTAATATCAAAAATAGACCAATGTAGAGAAATTTAAAACCCTTCAGCAGTTCATCTCATATATGTTTCACGATGATCCAGATATTTCCTCTAAGGGTCAAGATACAGAATGCAATACCGTGGCAAAGGAACCTAATTAAAGGAAACCAGTCTGTTAATCCCGGAATCAATTACGGTCGTCCTTGTATACGCCAGTCTTGAAGATAAGATTAATGTCGATCAATCGATAGTGCATTGGAGTATATCAATGTCCGCTCGTTATGATCCCTCGTTTGAGCGTGACGTACAGCCAGGTAAATGTATACAAGAAGAGAGGGTATAGGGAGATTGTAGAATCAGATCTACATATAGACAGCTTCTGAATTGATCAAAGGCGAACTATCAAATGTATGTAAATATCTGCATTTTATTCGCTATCTAATATAATCCCTTTAATCGATTCATTGAAATATTGTATAAAAATCCATGGGTTAATAGCAGATCAAGAACATGTTTTCAATTGCAAAATATTCCCATTTTATATTTCTATCTAATAGTTAATTAAAACGTGAAAGTTTCATAATAAAAGCAAATAATTTTTCTTTCTAACAAAAAAATGTTCTGTTCCTACGTATTGCTTTAGAGGCCCATAACGTCATAGTACGAGCAATGACATTGTTCGAGAGCGTAATTCCTTAATTTCAACGAGTTTGAAAAACTACTACAAATCTATATACAATTCCGTGAAGAGTCGTTTTGCAGCCAAAGTAAACTGTTCTTTTCACTGTCGTAATTGCTACATTAAAAGCTAAGTGTCTAATTGGCATTACGTTCTCGAGAAGAATCCCTGGGAAAATTGTTTCTCCCTTTGCTGCTGGGAACAGGAAAAGAGTAAACCTTTGCATCGTGAAAACTTAAACAAACGATATGTTAGTTACAATTACCTTTGCTCGCTCTGAAAAACCGTCTTTGTTTGTTCGATGGATTTTTAGAAATCCATCGAAATTCTTCGTGACTTGTGTAACTGTATTGTATATAATTATAAGAGCTACGTTTCGCAATTTTGATTATCCTTCAAAATAACTTTTATTTAAACAATTAACATTTATTAATTACAATACGGTTTATTAAGAGTTTTATTCTATTTTAAGTTTTAAAGAATATTAATGGATATAAATATAAATTTGGGGTTTTAAATAGATTTAAGAACTCCATAGTTACAAGCTACATTAAAATTGAAAAATGACACTGAAATACGTAACAAATGAGACACAAGTTATAAAAATCATCGTATCCTATAAGTAATAGCAAATGGCGCAGTTTCAAGTTAAGCATCGCAACGTCGTACTCTCATTTTGCGGTAATTTCGATTTTAATGACCACATAACGGAAATTTGTTGCACAGCTTAAGAAGCTTTAGCTTTCCTTATACGCCTCTTCAACTATTTTAAGAGGCTATTCCACCTTGTATTTCATTCTTGTCAGATCTATTTTGGAACATACTTCGTTTAAAAGTGTGCGAATATATCAGAGAATAGATTTTTCGTAAAAGAACAGTGACAACAATGGTCCAATTCATTCATGAACGGAACAGAAGACGTGAGACTTTCTCATGACGCTATTTCGTCATATCTTTCGTAATCTTTCTAAACTGTTTATGTGTAACGCCATTAAAATGCAACATATTTTACATTCTGTTGTTCAGAACCAGCGTTCTTTAATTCTCTACGAGTGGAACTTGAATTTTTAATTACTCTGACAGTTTTATATCATGGACGTATCTCATAATATTAATATTCGACTTTTTTATTGTATTTATACTAGAGTTCCGGATATGCAAAATATTTTGTTGTATTTATTAACTATTTCAATTATTAATATTGCATTAAAATAGTATTTGAAAGTCTTTCTATTCTTTACTTTATGTATGCCTGCTTCATTCTGTGTGTTCTATTTATTTAAGTTTTATATTCATCAAACAATAAATGTCTTGCTTTACATTCTTACTAAAAGAAACATTTAACAATAAAATTCTAGTAACTTGATTTTCAAGATTTTCTTCTGGTTGGTTGTTTTACTAATAAACAAATTCACCCTATACTTTCCACTCGCTTCCTTCTATCGCGTCGCTCCGATTACAGTCTTTTGAATTCTACATTCGTTATCAGTAAAATACGATGTAAAAGAGGGTATTGCCCTTTCATTATCGACTCGTTAAAGCAGCTGCTTTTAAAGTCCATGGAAAATTAAGTCTTTTAATGTGAACTGCAAGTGAGTATGTTCTGTTCAGTTTCTATCAGTAACTAAACGCTCCTATGTAGATATAAAAAAATTCTTTCGTGTATTGGGAACTTTTTATTAAATGTTCCCTCGTCACGAACATCTACTTCTAAAGTAAAATAATTTTCATAATTTTAACAAGAAATTGATGTCAGATAGTTTATAGATTTATAGATTTTCTGTCTTGTAGGATTTATTTTATTCTTATTGGACCGCGAATATTTCTCTAACTATGAGAAAAATTATCTTTTACCGATTACTGATAGTGTTGCAAATATCGAAATATCGTAAATGAGTGACAAATGAAAATTAAACGAGTAAATTATTAAATTTCGTAAATTTGCTGCTTTAAGGAAGATATACATAATTAAAATTATTTTGATGCTATTTCATTTTAAGTGAAATTTGCAATTTTATTAAGAATATACATATTTATGATGTAATCAATTAATCAAAATTTACAATACAACGTTACTTATATTCTATATGAAGAGTGAAAGAATTAAAATGGATTAGAAAGTATGCAATTAGGGTGAAAGATGAGAAAGAATACATGGCGAGTTATTTAAATGTTACCGTAAAATTTACTCTTCACGAGCCTTAAGTAGCCAAAGGATTCATTAAGAAGTAAAGTTCGCTTTTGCAGAGTGAACCTCTTCAACCTCTGCGCAGTCAACGTCTTCTCTTTTACGTTGTCAACCTTCTTACCTTTGCATAATCAACCCCTTCGTTCTTACGCAGTCAACCTTTTTTATCCTCGCACAGTCAGCTGTTTGCTGGTTTCTCGTCAGTCATACTTTCCACTAATATGATAATTGGGAAAATAGACGGAAATAAATTTCAAAACATTTTTAATCTACAACATACGTTGTTTATAAGTACTCGAATTAATTAGGAATAGATGAAAATAAAAATGAATTGGAGATTATTTGCATTCTATGCATTTCTGCACCTCTAAATTTGTCATTTTCTATAAAAATCCGCTATCTGATCATTACTTTCTTCTGCTTTTCAATTTACGCAGTTAATCAGTGTTTCTTCCGAACGGTTCATTATTGCATACGGTATAGGAAAATAAGTTGCAAACGTTATCTATCGATCACCAAGCAAACTTAAGTATCTATATACATTCTACCCAGTTAACCTCTGTCCACGATCGTACAAACTGGTACTGCCATTCGTTAGTCGGCCGTCTCGTCCGCTTATTAAGCTTTCGAGTCATCCTCGTGTAGATAAGCCTCGAACTTTGGCCCCGACGTATGTAAGGGGGTGTGTCGTTAAAATTATATGTCCGCGAACGAACGCTCCACTGACTGGCAGTTAATTTACGAGAGGAGAGCCAGGGCACGTCGTTTCGGGCTTATCATTCCGCCGACGAACCCTCTATAGAGCTTCGCGTGACGATCGAAACTACATAGTTCTGTCCTGATCCACTTTAAAGCTGTTCGTAACCCAAAAGCACTCTCTTTCTCTCTCTCTCTCTCTCTTTCTCTTTCCTTCATTCGCTTAGATTCCTTCTACTATTTTCCTTATTCTCTCTATCGAGTCATTTTGTGAATTTTATTCCGTAAATGACAGTCGAGAATCAAAAAATACACGAAAGCATTCGAAAATGCAGTTCGCTAAATCCATCGTGTAATAAAAGAAGTTTTTGTTTTTAAATAATTGCTAACCGAAATAAAATATATGTACTGTGCGGAGATGGAAATGAATGGATCCTGAAAGGAATGCCGGATTGATTGATATTGATCGAGTGCAACATAGTGCAACATATACAAAGAAAAGAACGTAACATCACCCGCGAGACTTCTTTCCGTGTCTGTGTCATACATATGAATATTTAATATGTATATATGAAAATATCTTTTTTATGATACGACGCGTGATTCGTCGCACTGCATTTTTTAATACTTCTGTGTATCTTTGTCATTCCTTGATTTCCATTTATTACATGTATACATGTATATGTATTTTTTATCAATAGTTTATTGAATCATTCCAGTTATGTGTGAAATGTATCTACCAAGTGACCACATGCAACTGCTTTATAAATGTGTGTCCTCTTAATAGTATTTCTAATTAATTTTAGTTTCAATAGCGTTTTTTACGCGTTTCTTCTCTAATTTCCTTGATGTGCAGATACGTAAGTACGTTCATTTATAAATATGCGTGTAAATTTGTCAGTAACTGTATTGATAGTGAAAATGTGGATGAAACTCGGTTTATGATATTTTCACATTACGTATAATGTACCTCTCAAATGATTTTTATTAGTATAGGTTGCGTTTATTATGATTGACATTTATTAAATTGACAGTTACGTAACTGACGTATTGTAGCATATCGCGTATTAACCATAATCAACGTTCGCTATATCAATGTCAGCTAACTTGAACTTCTCCATTGTGCTTTGATAGTTTTCGTGTAGTTGTATTTTTGATACAGATTTTACAATTCATACTTTTTCGAAACGTATCTGTGCATTTCGTAAATATTTACACATACGAAGAACAATGTCTACAAGATGATTAAATTTCATACTGCAAGCCTAGACTTGATAAATTTCTCGATAATAATTAGCTTATTAATACATTTCCCGATCATATCGATATAAAGAACCTGCGATTAGAAATAACCGCAATTTCAAACAATGAAAAGAGAAACACACTATCAATTCGGCGTACATGTTATTTATTTCAAAGGTTTTTCAAAGATATAACTTATTCGAAAAATTTAAATCAGGTCAACTCTAACATAAGTTACAGCACTGTAAACACCACCCACGATGTAGAATTGAGCTCTATAATGTGTTACCACTATCATAATAACCATATTTACGATTTTTTCGATTTTCTGCATTTCCCTCGGGTTGCGTCCTATTTCTATGCAAATTTATTTAATCCTACGATCTCGCGTTTGAATTTTTCTGTTCGTCTCTACCTCTCTCTCTCTCTCTCTTTCTCTCTCTCTCTCTCTCTCTCTCTCCCCTCTCTCTCCTTTCTTTTATCTTTTTTTCTTTTTACTAAATGTTGGGCGTATGCAGCTTATTCGTTCAAGCGTCGTAGGAAATCCTATCATATAGCAGCTTGATGGTCAAATTGCTTAATAAGAAGCCAATTACGTGGACGATAGTACATTCACGGTGTGCCGGTGTGCCACGGGGTTGATATTATTGCGATACCGCGTGAGCATCACATTTTTAATCGGACGTCTGTAATTAAGTAGCGAGAAACGACTGAATTCTTCGTCTTTCACCAGCCTCTTTTCTGGATTTAACCTTAGGGTAAGCGAAAATCCAAAAGTATTTAACGTTATTTGCATGTAAAGATATGCCAAACAAAGAATTATCAAAATTATTTCGTCGAAGCTACCTTTATCGTTAGCATTGTCTAAAAGTTTCTTTTTTCAAGAACATGAACATTTTAAAATATACGATGAGAATATTTGTTATTTTTGATAGTTTAAATGTTGAGATTTTATTTTGACACATTGTCTTTATTATGAATTGCTGTTTAAGCCTTTCATCCGATCATAATTATCGACAGACGTATCGTAATTATAAAAAAATTACATTGGCAAAGTTACTAAGAACCAAATTGTCGAGTTACCGATAATTGTGTGTTTGAAACTTGTTTCCTGAAGCAATTTCATTCTTTTAACAATTTACATAAATTTATTCTTTTAGTTGTAACGTGCTATTCGTTTCAGAACGATTTACTTTATTGATTGTGTAATTTTTCTTCCACCAGTAAATTGTTCATTTACAGCAAAAACCAATTTCATTGGATCTCAGTAAGAAACGTTTACTTTGGAATACTTGCCATTCATTGCATGAAATGTTTCACCTAATTCCATCTGTTAATTTCTTAAGTAAAACGGCGTGTACACATTTTTATTTGTAATCTTAAGCATTTCGCCCGTTATATACAGCGCCCGTCTCAGTTATACCGGCGAAGAGAGGCGCACATTTACATTCGTAGAAAGTTTTTAATTAACTTTAGTTGCTCTGGCCTATTTCAGGTCTTTTCAAGTTAAACCACTGGCGGATAATTGGAAGTAACTCAATTAACGAATAATCGCGAAGGTTAAGTAGCAACGGACGTCACATTGAAACCTAAACTAAAAGTAAAAATTATGTTACCTTTAGCCATTATTTGTGAAGCTTTCTTCAAGTTGAGAAAAATTCACTTCGCGATATTTCCCATTCTAAACAATGATTATTATTGGAAGATGCACAATCTAGATAATGAAGGTTTCATGGAATTTGTTGAAAATTCCAAACAATATCGCCGTTTCTTCGGGAATCCCTTGCTCCACGTTTTGTCGTGATTACGAAGAAAATAAGCGTGTAGATATAACGCATCGATTTCCTATACAGCAGCAAGCTAGTAGGACCGATTAAATTATAAAACTCCGAGTGTTAAATTCTCGACGGAATGCAGGAAATTAATTCTGCAACGAGTGAAGAGATGGTCGCGCTCCCCTGGGGCACCATTGTTCTGCAATAACTTCTAATAATTTTCTGCCACCACGGGGCTTCCGATATTATTATCCACTGGTTCTGTTAATGGTGTACTTCGTACATCCTAAATGTATACGATCAGTCACGAAAGTCGACATACACTGTACAATTTTGTTTTGCCACTTTAAAGTTTGTATATATTGTTAAAATCTAACATAATTTATTCATCTTCGAACGAAATATCTTCCAAAGGACAGATCATTCATAATGTATCGTCACAAATGCAATCGATGCATTCTATAAACGATTTTTATAATATTCTTTCAAATGCATTGTATGTCAGTGAAAAGCGAACAAACTCAACCAAGCATATGACACTTTGCTATACATGTTCGTGATTTGCGTTGTCTTTGATAGGATATTTTCGAGTATCCGTGTTACAAGCTGATTTTTATATAGCTACTTCGGCGGTAGCTTCTTGTTTGAACTGGTTTCAATTGAAAGAAGTAATTTCGTGTTTCGTTTCACGCGGGGGAATGAAAAGAGCTGTCCTTTCAAGAGGTTATTTTTGTCACTAAAAGAACACGAGTTTGCTGTTCTATTTAGCCAGCGAAATGGGAAACTGCTAACAAATTTCGGTCATTATCCGGAAACACAGAGTGATACAGAATAAATGACAATAAATAAATTCATCGTTTAAATCGTACTTTCAAATGGAACGTTTTCTATTCGTATTACTAATTAGGTATTAAAAAGAATTTTAATAATAATAATAATAATAGTCTGAGCTACTTTTATAAGGGATTGTTTTGTGTTTGTGTCGCATAAAGGAACATCTGAAATCATCGTCACGCATATTTCACGATCGTAGCAACACGCAATGAACACTAAAATCAATAACTCACGCCAGGCAGAACCCGTGAATCCCCTCGAATCGTCGCTTTAAGCTCCAAAGATAGAAATCTAAAATGTAAAAGATATCGCGCCGCTTTATTCCACCCTCGAGAGCAATCTCCGAGGTTCTATGGTCGTAAAAAAAAGCAACAAAAAGAAGGAAACGCAACGAAAAAAAAGGATTCTGTCGCAGAATAAAATACTAGCATCGCGACGAATGCTCCAAGTATTGCGCGAAACTTTCTCGCAGGGCCTTGTCCAACGATCTATCCACGAACAAAATAAACAAAAGATCGCCTGAGATTTCACCGTTATATTTACCTGCTCATCAATAGAAATGTATTCGAAAACACGTATCTCGTGGTGAATTATTAAGTCTCTTGTGTTTTCAAGTATTGCGAGTTTGCTGCCGACGATTCTTAAAAATGTTTTACAGCGTTATAGCAATCAATTTATCTTTGTATTTGTAAAATACTTAGTTCAAGGGATAGTAGAACTTAAAAAGCGACATGTTCCTTACTCTTATACACACCATTACATAGCGTATTCGTTCGATCGAGTTTAAATTTTAATTAATGTTGATCCTTTTACTTTCGTTAACTAACGATTCAGTTCTTCCTTACGAATGAAATATCGTTGCTGAATAATATAGATTTAGATACTTGGTTTCACGTGGAAGTTAAAGAAACATCTAACTGAGACTGGCACGATTGTACATTCATCGATCGACGAACGAAGCCTTCTTGTGACAAGATCGACGACAAGCTATCAAATATTCGCTCAGATATTGTAGACTTGGCAATAAAACGCGAAGCAATAACGTTCCTCGCTCGGTGGAACACACAAATCGTCAGGTAACAGCGTCTTCGCATTTCGTAGCAGTAGGAAAGGAAGAAGAAGAGAGGAGAGACGTGGCCTCTTGAGAACAGGTACGGAAGTCCAGGCACGAAGTGCACTTCCGTGTAGGACGTTCGTTGATGACGAGCAGGAAAAAGAGAAGACGGTGTAGGTGCAACGGTGTGGCGAGGTTTCGAGGGTAATCACGGGTCAGGTGTCACGGTGCGACGATATTCGGAAATAAGGGAGCAGAGTGTTTCCTAAGGAGTCGTTAGAGCAAAGATGGCTGCCAGAACGTGTTTCTCGAGAGCGTCTTCGGATCTCGTGCAATTATTAAGCGAATTATGAGCTTATTGTCTGCCCCTTGTTTCCTGCCACTTTCATATTACTCTTTCAGAAATACTTTATCGTTTCACTTGGGTTTCACCAATCTTTTAACGCACTTACCGATTACTTGGCATGTTTGGTGATTTCAATAAAGAAATAAGTAAAATTCATATTCAGAATCTTTTGAATTATTAAAATTAATCAACGATGAATGTGTCTAGCACCAAGAACAATATCTAAATCGATGCAATTTATTCCGATTCAAACTTGTAATATCGGGAAATGATGCGCTTCAAGTATATATCGAATTTTGAATTAATAGAATATAAATCAGTGTATTTTTTTTCTTTTTTTTTTTTTTGCTGATTTTACCATGTGTGGTAAGTATATGTGAGATATGGTACACTTCAAAGATCTCAATGATTTTGTCCAAAAACTTACAATACTCTTTGAAATGATTAGTACCTTCTCCCGATATTTACTAATTAACTTCTTCTTGCGAAAACTTATAAATCTAAAAACGAAAATAAAGAAGCAACCAGAGAGGAAAGCGAAAAGTTTCGACTACAGTTTCGACGCGATGCGACGTGGAGAAACAGACAACTGGCTCAGCCAGATAAGAAGAATAACTTCGTGAGAGGGTAGGCAAACACTTCGGACCGAAATGAAATCGAGCGGCTGGTGTTCGCGGAAGAATTGAATTTAAACCAACGAATTCAACGTTTGCATTCAATTTCATCGAGTCAAAGCTAAACGGAACACTATAGCGTTGCTTCTCGGTTTATTTTAATTTCATTCGCTTTTACTCGTCGAAATTCACGCTGATCTATCGTATGATTCAATGTGTAGGGTTATTTGAACCAACCAAGCTTCGACATTTTAATATCGAATCCTGAACTTTGCAGAAATTTACTCTATCAGCTTGCAAGACTCTTTTTCATCTGTTTTCTAATCAAGATACATAGAACCAAACATTCTTGAAACTTTAGAGTCGAGGGCTAAAATAGTTGGTTAAATGATTGAAAATAGCGTTGTAAGTAATCGAAATAAATCAAAGTTCTATAGAAATATCATCTAGAGCGTACAAAAATAAAAGAAGAAAAATGAGGAAGATGCGTGAAAATTTCAAGACAATCGTGATGAAAATTTCAGGAGGATCGTGGCGACAATTTATGAAGACGTGAGAGAACTTCGAGACAGTTAAACGGCACCGCATTCGCGGAACTTAAGCGCGGATTTTCGGAAGCATGCGACGGAAATTTGCATATCTTGAGCCTTTGGATGAGAACGATAGCGAAATAGCGCGTTACGTGTGCAAATAAGACGATAAGCCGCCTTGTCTCCACGCATTCGTGAACATTTCGCTGTGTTGCTTACTCTTCTTCTATTCTGAATGACGCATCCGCCATTTGCTTAGTTTTACGCGTGGATTTTTCGCGTCCACTTTTTTTTTCTGCTCTGATTCTCTCCCTCCTCTCCTTTGTTGTACGATGCATTCATATACACAGAGAAACATTTTTTAGAAATTTCTTATCTAGAGATGTTTCGATGTTTGTGCTGTTGCAATAACTGTAATAAAATATATGATTCGTATATCTCTGCTTCTAATACTTACGAACATAGCTAACCGACATTTTCCAAAAAAAAAGTTCATTAATTGATTGATATACACAAATTTTCTGCATCAAATCTCTTCTATTGAGTTGGAAACTAAGTGATTGCGGATTTTGTCATTACCACCTAATGACAACGTCCATTTAATTTCCAACCCAATAAATCGTTCGAGAACTTAACATCCTTTCCTAATTCAAATCAAAGTAAAAGAAAAAGATCGGCGAGATAAAAAAACTTCTTTTTTTTAACGTGGAGGAAATCCGCACGGACACCAGGCCGCTTCTGGGGAAAGCGGCTTGGTAGTGCCGGACTCCAACCGACTAAAACCTCCACGATGACCGTCCCGGTTGCGATCGAGAGAGGCCCGGGAACCGGTGAGATAAAAAAGCTAGTCATCTTGCAAGCTATAATAAATATAGTTTATGTATACATATCTGAAACACAAGTTGCTAGAACATTCTCTGAAAGAGCCAGTATCTCACACATGAATACAGTGGGTTAAGTAGGAATATATATTGTTGCACTTGCATTCAGTGAAGGAAAATATTTATAGGTACGCGGCGATAACGGTCATGAAGCGTATTATCAATGTTGCAATGGTAGAGAGGAGGTTAGATAGCATGGAAAGTCCATTCGGCAGCATCGCGTTGAAAGATCATCGTCCGTTGATTTATCGGCGGATTTTCCGGTTCCTCTGACCCCGGCCTTAATTATTAATCCCTGGAAACGTATTTACTCGGACGCGGTCGAAAGCTTGCTGAAATCGAGGAGCTCGCGAACTCGGTTTGCTCGGTTTGCTGTCCGTCGACAAATTATTTTCCCAACGAGATTCGACGTGCAGTTCGTATGAATATTTCAATCGTCGCGTAGCTTCTACATGTCAAGTCATTTCTAATACCATGTTCGTTCATCATTTTGCCGTCTCGTTATATTGTTCAAATAAATTTGTTGCCAAAGTTAAGAACGGGATTAAATCCTTTGATAAATCGTTAAAAAGCTGTTCCCTTGATGAATCGTTAAAATCGGTAATTCTTATAAATTTGAAATAATGAAACAAAATAATCGAGAACGTGTACTGAATTACATCGGAATTGGAGATACGATATTCTGTAGAAACTGCGCCCAATTGCATTTTTTTTATTTTATTTGATATTCACCGATCTAATTGAATCGATCATTTTGAAGAAGCAACGGTGACTGAATTACGTAATGATAGATTACATAATGACACGATAACGAAGAGATTGACGTATCATCAAGGGTTAAACGTGTCAGGATGATACATGTGTACTATCGTGATATTAATTGTTTAAATATTTATGAAAATTATACAATTAAACGCGATGAAGATGAGAATTGGTTTCCTAGGGGACATATGATCGAGCAATATGTACATACACGCTTTATAATCTAGCTTTTAGCTGTAACATCGTAGCAAGGTCACGAACAAATATATTTGTGTTTTAAACTGTAGCTAATACATTTCTAAAATTCAACAGAAAATTTAAGAATACTTGTTGTGCAACTTTGTACCATACATGTACCTAAATTCTTTTCATTAAAGAATTAATTTAATTTAGGTAATTATTAGGTAATTTAAATGCACTTATGTCAAAAATTCAGTCATATAAATGGAATTTAAGAAGAAATCGCAAACGTAAATGACGTTGTAAATTTCATTGTTGCCTGCTACTTCGTGGAACCGCAAGTAGCGCTAATTTTTCCGCAACCATAAGTACAACTAATTGCTCAACCGCAAGGAGTACTAATTTTTCAGCAAACACGGGCAACACCAATTTTCTGTAACCGCGAACACCACTAATTTCCTTTGACCGCAAGTCGAACGCCTATTTTGTTTCGGACAACCATACAGTTCGTTTCTAATAGTAGTCTCTTCTCTACACGCTTTTTAACTACTACTATGTACTAGTACTTTCTTGACTTTCGCCATCATCGACTTTCTCATTAATTCAATTAGTTTTTCGCATTTATTATTTTTTTTTTTTTTTTTTTTTTATTATATCGATGCCTTATCCGTTTGAGTCTCAAGGGTCTTTAAAAAAACAGGGTCAAAAAATCCCGAACAGCGCGATAGTGCTTGTCTTAATCGATATGCGAAGAGAAACAAGCGGCACAATAGCGCTTGTCATATTTGTTATTTTAATGAAATACATCTATATTATTATATATCCGTACTATTTAGTTTATAAGTATTTCGAGTTTTGTTCAATAAAAATTATTGAGAAGATAATGAAATACAAAATACCGTCCGTAGCGTTCAAATGTACTGAGACTTTTCGACACGAAATCTAAACAACGCGATCGTGCTGCTTGGGACTCAAACGGTTTTAAGTATCTCTTAAAACATAGTTCCTGTATTTTCCTTTTTTTACTTCTATAAATTACGAAATTGGGTTAAATTTGACGAAAATAGGAAAATAAAAAATGTCTCTTGGATGTTTCGAGCTTCTTAAGTATCTGAAAAGATATAGTACTTAAATGTGCATAAATTAGCAATTCTCAAGTGCCTTATTACGTTTTGAAAAATCTTATTATGTTTAAGGTATAAAACAAATCGTTAACTAAAATTTTTCAACAAGTTTTAAAAACAGCATCGTTTAACCTCTAGTCATTGAAAGGTATATTGTAATATCAGAACTGTAAATTAAATCATAAAATATAAAACAGTCTTATCCCTCGATACATTACCAGTACCAAATTCCCACTATAATTTAACAAATCCAGCGCGAATCTTCAAATACTGAAACATTAACCTCTTCGTACAACTTACAGTATCCACTCGATGCACATCGAAGTACCATAGCTGGTTGCCATTCGTACTTCATCCGATCCTTCTTCACCCCATCCCTTCGAAACACCGTAGCCGGGCTTCCGAATGGAAATATAACTCGCGTTTCATCGCTAGCGAACTTCCTGCAACTCCGTGCACAATAAAAACCTTCCAACACGCTGCTCTCGCCACTGTTAACGCAGACGTTATTCGACAGCAGTCTTTTTTCCTCCATAACAAAACTTTCCTACCCCTACCTCTTCCTCTTCCTAAGAATATAATGCTGCCAACCAGCTTCCGAGACCGCGTATCAATTATTGCAACGGCCTAACGAAGTTCCTTTAATTTGCACCAGCCATTTCTGTCTTTTTCTACCAGCTTTCCCAACCAGCGTGTTTCGTCGCGCGCTTCCGGCCCGCGCTATCCTATTCTGCGGTTTTGTATCTTTTTCGCGAGATTGGGTTAATTATGCAAGTAGTTTATAATATTGGCATTACAGCATTAGGAGGGTTCGTAACGGTTTCAAAGAGAATCGTTTACTATGAAATTCTGCTAGACGACAGAACATTGCCATCGATTAGACACGAACTGAAATATTGGGTTGGCAGCTGCAATTAATAGAAAATAAATATAATGAATCAGTCGATCGAACAGACTGTTGAAAATGACAACGTGAGTTCGCGCTCGCCATCCATGTGCAGATGCGCTAGTTACAATAAATAGTAACTAGAAGATAGTTCTAGATACAATCGATAGATTTAATCGATAGGTTTAAGATATTCTTTTGCTTTTTATTATCCCTAGTCCATGTAAGAAAGTGCAATAAAGGTTTTTCAGCTCAGAATGGTGTGATAGATTTATCCAAAGAATAAAATAATAGCTATTGTGATCTTACCTCTAAATACAAAAATAACAACACAGACGTGTTAGAATTTACATATCGATGAGAATAAAACTCTTACAATTAGTCGATTGAAATTCTAAAAATTGAAAATTCGAGACTTTACAGATCCAAGCAATCAAAATACAAGTATTTCACCGTACTGCACCTGTGAGAAATATTCGAAACTTATAAAGCGTACCTCGAATATCGAAGTTGATCTCAAAATTTGTAAGTATGTACCTATGTATACTTACATATCGAATTGGATCTCATTGCTAGCACACACCTTGAAGGTCGTCGACTGAATTTTCTCAAACGTGTTACATCTCGTGGAAACTGTCGTAAAGAAACTGGTTGTCGGAGATTTGTTCCAACGTCGGCAACGCAGGTCGCATGGAAATGAGATTTCGTTGGTTAGCTCACCACTAAACCAGCTTGCGGCGAGTAATTATCAGCTTGTTACTCAGCGGAATTCTGCGTTCGAGCTGTTAGAAAGAATAAACGAACGTCGTGACGGGTCGATGGATGACTAAACGAAAATGGGGAAGTTTCGAATCGTCAGTAGGGTTTGGTTAGGAAGAAACGGGATCGTAACTGAGTTATGGTATTTCGTTGCATGAGAAAAATTGCGAATTGAGAGGCTGCGCTTGGTTGTAACGATCTCGATTTTTCTGGTGTTTCCCATTGTTTACGTAGGTATTTCTATTCATTCTATTACGAAATTTATTAAAGTTATGCAAGAAAATTTGATATCGCCAATGACTGTGGATCTTATAAAATTTCACTGATAAAAATTTCATTTGCGCTAGAAAGCTGTGATCTCGAAAATAGCCAAGCATAGAATAAGAATAGGTCAATAAGTTAAACCTATGTTTAACCTTATACGTAGTACAACTATCAATTAGTCACTGATCAATTGACTGTCAATCAGTCACCATTCGCTGTCACAAGCGTATTGAGCTTTTCACTTTCAATCGTGGAAGACATCAACCTTGATGATCGGTACGTATTCAGTGAAATATCGGCTGGCATTATTTGATGTAGTGTTATCATCTGAACCAATAAAGCTTCAAACTGTCAATTCATGCTATCCTTTTAGATAATTAGCATTATCATTTGCAAGAGTATAGATACAATAGAAATTAGTTTCCTGGAAAGTAATGATCGCATGGTATAACTTGGAAATTGAATTTTTTATAAAATCAATTATTTAATTTTACCGATTACGGACGAATACCATAGTCAAGTGAAAGAAACAATTATGACGGATTATTTTGAATTTACAGCTACGTATATCTCGCAAATGTAATTAAAAAACATTTATTTTATGCTCTTTGTATGTACATCTGCGAGAACTGAGTATAATTATTAACAGAATATTATATTATGGAATATAAATTGCTAATTACATTGGATACATGGTTTTAAGAGAAGGTGTAGATATTATAAACGCCTTTACGTTATTACATACACCATAGATAGATAATTGATCTGCTTAATTAAGTTTCTCGAGTGTAATTGTTTAAAACAAATATATTAAAATATTCTACCGGAAATATACCATGTATAGGTATCTAACAAACGCATTGGTTATTTTAGTATTCATAGCTTTCACAAAATTATCGACGCAATTACAAACGGATTACGTAATAAATTCGCCTCGATAACACTAATTATAGATATTCGTTTTCACCGGCGTAACGATCCTTAATTAATCATTTCACTTCCATCTTTTCCACAGTTGCAACATCAATTTGCTGCTTAAATTAGATTTCTTTCGGAATGGCTAATTACCGAACCTATTAAAATGACACGTGTAATAACGAGGAGAAAAAAAATTGCAGAAAAGTATAAATAATTCGAAATCTATTGAGAAAGTAAGGGACATAAGAAAAACGAAAGTTACAAATATTTGTATTATCGATTTATACACGTGCTTATATTCGAGAGAATTTATTTTCATTATGGAACTATTTAATTAGAGATAAATCGAACTGGAACGATTCGATTCTCTATAGTATTATAAAAAATGGCTGGATAGTGTCTGGAGAAAACGAGGAGCGTTTCTCATCTCTATAGCAACTAGAATGTTTAAAATCCAACGGCGAGGATCGAGAGATGGCTCCGTTTCAGCGAGTGCTCGCCAGAATCCTGCGGTTACTCTAACAGCGAACACGATTAATCCTAGCGAAACTAATTCAACCGAGTTCTCTTTATCCGGCAGTAAGCTCGAAGAAAACTGGTTGAAAACAAATAATTAACGTAGCTTTGGTATCTGCGGATTTTCCTTTTTCAAATACGCGTCCAGTTTGAGCGATGAAGCCACTTGCGATACTTTGCTCTTTAACGAACGGCTGATTAACTTTAATCCTGTAGGAAAAAGTGGCGCAGTTAAACTGATCGTTTGACAGGCGTGAATTTGCGCGGTGACGTTTGGATATGTTAAAATTTGGAATTTCGATTTAAAGAGAAACGATGCGAGGATGCAAGATCGCGAAGCTATGAAAATTCTTCTACATATCTTTAGAATTTTCGAATTTCTGGAACTTTGTCATTTCGTACTTTTGGATTTTTAAGCTTTCGGAGTCTGGGAATTTTTTAATCTTAGAATCTTATCACGTATCCCACTAGAAAAGGAAATTATTGGGTCGCAATTTTATAAATTGGTACGCTAGTTTTAAATTTATTTTGTATACCCATGTGCGATAGATTTTCGTTGTCGATTTCTTAAAGGAAAAAGAAGGAAAACTGAGTAGAAAGATGATTAAATAACTACGGTAAAATATAGCAAACTTCAAAGAACATCGATACTTTAAATTCGAACGTAGGAATACCTATTAATAATTAATCCATGAATTTCACGAATCCGTACGAAATATCTTCAGTCTGTGATTTCCCGTCTTCCATTCGAAAGAGAGGAAATTGCGTTTTCTACAGAAACAAAAAGAAATGTCTATCCTTCTCATGTGCCGGGTATCTCCTGGCGAATGACACCGCCATTATTCATCGGTAGAGAGAGCATAAAGAAAGATTCTCATATTATCTTTTAATCCGTTTCAACCTAATTAGGTAACTCGCTAACTGGATTCTCCCGGCGTATTCATATCACTTCCAAAATACGGTGGAGCAGCTCTGTAATGAAAAACGAGGAAAATGAGTTTGCTCCAAGCTCGTTTTAAAACGCGAACCATGAAATTACCGTCGAACTTTTAAATTACGCTTCGAAAGCCTCTGCTGTTCGACCGTATAATATCCGATAATAGATAATTTCGTTTCCTCGGAAAAGGGAGCAAAAAAAATTCGCTTTTTGTCAACGTGTCGCGTTTCCGTAAGGAGAGTTTCTTCCGCGGACAAGGGCAAAGTTGGAAAAACTAAAAGCCAAAGTTTTCAATTTAATTTTAGAAGCGATATAATATTCGTATAAATGGAGAGTATTCGAAATGGATTGGAAAATGTTTGTTTGACTATAGGAAAGTCTGTCTGTTCTCTTTTTGCCATTTTGTGCTTTTCATTTTTTCTTTCCTTTTCATTTTCTCACAGTCGATTTTTTTTAGTACGATACTTTAGTACGATGTATTACGATAGATAGTATAATTATGTATAATTTATATAAATTGTGTATTATTATAATATAATTGTTTCATGTTACATAATGTAATAAATATTTCGAGAATTTGATTTTAAAATGACATTTTTGATGAGACAATTTTCGTGGAAAGTGGTGCTTTTGTGAAAATAATATCTATGCCATAATGTTTGAAAATTAAATATTAATGAATCGAATTTATTTGAAATTTCGTTCGAAATGACGAATACGGTGTAAAACAGAAAATTATGAAATTTTCAATTTTATTTATGACAATTTTATTGTCAATGAACAAATATATGAATAATTCTGAATTTTTTAAATATCATAGGCATTACACATCATTTGATTATTTAACATTTCAAACAATTTAATTGATTGTTGCTAATTCTGTTCATTTACAGGCAAAGTAAAGATATTTTATTCAAAGAATTGAAAATAACACATGGAAAATCTTCAACAAATTCGACTGAAATATTTTCAACTTCTCAAATTGTAAATTTACTCGTCTTATTAACACGGAATATACTATCGTACTTCCTCATTTCTGTATATTAATATTCTGAACGAGATTCAGAACACTCAAGTATCATCTATTAGAATTGGAGAGATTAACGTAGTGAGTTAAATCTGCAACATTACCGAGGTCTAAGAGGTCATAACCGAAGACAGGATTCAAAACACAAAGCTGTTAATTGCCACCAATCGTCTCTAACCCTACTTAGTCTTTCCCCCAAGTTCTGACAATGGTAGTACGGATTTACTCCGATCTCTGCTATCTATCTCTATACTGAATCTGAATACAAATCATCTTGTTGTCTAAACATCAAGTACATCTCGGCTGAACTTTAGTTAGAAAAATTGTCGTTTATTTATTTATATCTCCACTTATATCTTTTCTTCATTTGTTTCTTATATAAACAAGTATCTTATATAAACTTTCACGCGACGCGAAGATATTTTGCATATTACAATTTTTCACAAATACATAAAAATTCTGCTATATAAACAATTACGTTAATAACTCGTACAATGTCAAAAAGTGTCTTAGCGTCGTTTTGAAATGAATGGCTTCAATCGATATTTCCTCAAATTTTCTCCGCGCTATTTATCGTCACATTAAATCGAAGAACCATAGCGTTTCACCATTAGGAGCGTTTCTTTCCATAGCCACGGTGGAGATTTATCGTGAGTTCGTAGCCTATTCTTCGTCGAATACACGAACACGATATTAGCCGGTCTATATAAATAAATAAGCTGGACGAAAGGTGAGTGGCATCGCGTGGAATATATTTTTCCCCGAACAAAAGAGGGAATATACGAGGTGGATAAAGAGGAAAGATTAATCGCGGTCCAGAATCCCCTCAAAACAGCCAGGGTAGAGCAAACAATGTTGGGACAAGCCGGCTAATTCAGTTTTTCACTCCCCCTAGAGATACGTACGTACACGCAGTCGGAATTGTATTCGCCGCGCTAATTACGATCGCCACTATCGCGCGTCTGATCATTTCTTGCAGCTCTGCTCGTTTGATGAGCACCCGTTGAAAACTAACCGCAAAAGGAATTCGTTGAAACGAATGCAAACGTTTTGGCGCGTGATTTTGTGTGCTTCAAATGAACATAGCATGATAGATGGCTCAGTCCATTAGTCAAATAACGCGTGACTCGTCGTGATAATTTAACCGCAAATGACGAATCTGACTCGTTATAACAATGCAATGTATATAGATAATGGTAATAACGTTGTATAAAAAACATAGAATGGCGAGCCAATTTCAATTACATCGTCACGTCAAGGGATTAAAGTTTGTGGTCAACTAATAATCTTGCCAACGTAAAATCTAAAATTCTGCAAAAATTCTATTACGAACTTTGATTATATATCCCCTGTATTTAATATAAATATGAGAAAAATGTCAGCAATTGCATACATTTACACCCAGCGTCGTGTCTTTCAACGTTCCGCTCAAACTCAGCTTCAATCGAGCTGGCATTCCTCTTTAAACGATACGCGCTGACAAATGAATCAACAAACGCGTTTCCAGGAAACTTTGCCTCCGTATGGTCGATCCGGCCAGCTAAGCTTCGCCGAATTCCATTGAAAATTGCCAAGTCTCGATGAGACGCGAGCGAACGTTGCCGACGGAACGAGAACGAAAACAGTTCTGCTCCCGCGAGGACAGTTACGAGATTCTTTCGCAACTATGCGACGATCGTTCGGGTATCTTCGACTCCTTCTGACATGGTCAGAATCGAGGAATTGCTCTATTCGAACGAATGGATCGTGATCTTCGTTACGACTTAAGATTTCCTAACAATCGTGCCATTTGCCACCCCTTTTCACTATTTAGTCCCTTGTGTCTGGCTTTCTCCGGCAATTACGTGCCCCTCGATGGAGGTAATTAAACCAGACGATCCGGATAACCTGCAGTTTTCGAGGGTAAACTGCAGATTTCCGCTTACTTAACTATTCCATGTAAACGTTCTCCATCCGTGGAATTTCATTTTGTATTTCTTCGAAAATAATTAATTAAAAAAGAAGATGGCCATTTGGTAATTACTTTCTACCATATCAAAGTGTTTGTCAATAGAAATTTATTGCAATACGTGTTTCAGATCTCTTGACTTAGATCGCTGTAATTTTCAGCGCTAGTTCTGATGAAGCCAAATATTTATATATTTTCCTCGTAGAAAATGTATTACGTACATCGTTAAAGTAGACCTTTTTCAAAAATGTTTCATTCGATCTTCTTATTCTATAAATTATCCCTATGTGTTCTTAAAATTTCTAGAAATAAATAAATAAATAAATAAATATTTACATCGCTAATAAATGAGATTCAGTATCTGTTCATCCGATAGTTCAGTGAACGATCTGAAAAAATATATCAAAACGAGTGATACACTTTATCTTCCTTCAAAATTCGACGTCGATGAAAACGATTGGACGAAAAGTTTTTTTCAAACGACCACACGTCGAAAGGTAATATTTGCAAAAACAATTGCAAGTTGTCCGACTGGCGGGCGACAAAAAGCTGCGAATGTAAACATTTGAAATTGCTAACTGTTTACCGATGAGAGTGTACAGAGTTACTTTTGGACACTGCAGGCGGCGAGTGTTGGTCAAATAAAATAATATTTGTTGTCTGCATTTGTCAGGAAAATGTTAATAATTTAAACATCGTTGTTTCATATAGACTCGATATTGACTGTTGATTTAAAAGAACTTTTTTCTTAATTCTATCTTACAAATATTATCATTGATATTGAAATTATTAATCTTCATGTATTACTATTATGTCAAATATTTTGAATGTTTCTCCACGAACCGCAGAATAAGCAATTACGTACGCGAAAATGTGAATATTTTTTCACGTGCAATTTCATTTTGGAGCAAAATATCCATTCTGTTCGATATACTGCATAGAAGATAGTATCGTCATAAAATGCTGAAAAGATCTCGAGATTCTAAACAAACTAAATACGCGCGATAGTTAAATTTTCCATTTCCATGTTCAAGTACCATGCATTATTTTTGAAAAGGTGGCTTTAACTTTACGTAAGGACGTCGTTATTAAATATCGCTTGGTTACTACCAAGCAACCCTCATCTCATCGACCATTAAAATTTCTTTAGCCTCACCCTTCAATCCTCACTCCTCAATTCATCGTACGAAAGATGTATCCTCCCATTCGAGAAAATATTCCTGACGATTGTTACGCACGTAGCGATCCATTCGAAGAAATAACCAGCTGTTCCAAGACGAGCCAACCTTTTTTTCTCCACCTTTCGACGTTTTAATTAATGCAGCGGCGCGGCAACATTCTCAAAAAGTCGTCTCATAAAGCTGGTGGTCTGCCGTTACGAAAACTGCTAGCCTGAAACACAGGGTTGCGAATAGTTGACGCGTTTAACGAAGTGTCGGCGCGAAGAAGCGGGCGGAAACGGTTACGTCGCTGGCTTGAAGAGGGTAGTCGAGGCCGAAAAGTGGTGCGGCTCGTTATCGCGAGAAACGTTCCGTGTACCTCGTCCACGAGAAGATCAACGACATCTTGGTAGCCAAGCATGAAAACGTTGCTCAGGGAAGAAACAAAATGAGTGTGTTGTACGCGTAACGAGGAAGCCAGGCGCGGCAGACGAAGTCGAAGCAGGGAAAAGCGAGAAAAGTTACGAAAGAATTTAATTGTTCTACGGTTGATGGAACACTTTCCGCGTAAACGCGGGATAAAGTTTGCTGCAGGTATCCATTTTACGGATTGTAGCTGTTGTTTCACTGACTCTGGAATAGACACGAGCTTCTGCACGGAGTTACATGATAGCGTTACGAGGTTTTGTCTTGGCCGCTTTTTGTTGGACAGATGCGTTTGTCGATGCCGATGAAAAAGGTTTCTTTGCGGTTTCCTTTGTCTATTTTCCTTATTTCGAATGAGTTTTATCTTCGTGACTTTGTTGGTTGGTTTTATTCCGAATAGGTTTTATCATTTTTAATTCTTTAATGAACAGCCTATCGTAGTTTATCTTTAGCGAGAGAGAAAAATTTTAGAATATGAAATTGCGTATCTGATTCTTGAATTATGATAAGTGTATTACATTTCATCACGTATTATAAACATTAATCTAGATGTTACAATACTGTGTAAACAATGAGGATCCTGGGACCGTATTAAATTATGGACATACGTAGTATTATACTATATTATACAGTCCTAGATTCATATTAAATTGTACACATAGATAGTACTGTACTGCGGTAGACAATCCTATATTCATGTCAAATTATGTAGATACCTAAATACGTGTGTGATAATACGTTACTTAGTATTATGTTAAATAATACAACTGAAATACAGCAATAATAAAATGGAGGGACAAGATTCTGATGGACAATATAAAAAGGATTAAGTCATCATTTTTTCTGATTTCGAATTCGTTAAAGAAATACGAAGGTCTGAATTTTGCAATTTTTGCGATTTTCGAGTTTTTGCGAATTTTTATATCAGAAATTGTTTAAAAATTTTAATTGAAAATTTATTTGACAAATCGAATTACATTTCTTTTTTACTTATAACGTGCAAGCATCAATTTATAAACAAATTCTTACAATTCTAAAAGTCGTCATAAAATGAAGAAGCAATTTTTTAAATGGACGCTGATATCGCAACAAGGATTAAAGTAAATCTCAAAATCGGTATATGTATTAAGAGATTGAATATACCTAAGCTTATGTAGAAAGTTGTTCGAAAGATTTTGTTTCAAGAAAGTTTACTCCTTTTTAAATTTTATACTATAAACCTTAACAAACCTGCCGCCTAATACTTTCGCGCGAAATATCTACGAATTTACGAGTAAATCTTCGCCCTAATGAAAAAGGGAGTGTGGGATGGTATGAATGAAGAAAAAGAACAGCTCTAATAAAGTCGATGGGAATGAAGAAGAATAGAGTTACTAGCGCGTAAGAAGAAACAGGAAATTAAGCGCGAATGCTAAGAGAAAATTAAACGAAGCGGTTAATTAGTAACTCGAGCAAAAAACGAAGGATGAATCGAGGACAAACGAGAATGAAAATGAAACGACGGGGGTGGAAGGTAGTTTAAAATGAAGGCAATAACGAGGAGGAAGCGCGAAAGTAAGCGGAATAAAAAGATGAAAAGAAACTAAAGAAGCTATTAAAATAAAAAGAAATCCTCTTCCCGAAAAGACGAGAAGAAACAAGAAAACCTATCGGCAAATTCTCAAAGAAAGTGACAAAATAGAAAAACAAATTCAAGGAGATTTTCGCATGGCTCCAAAATGGTGAAGAGTCGCGGCAAGGAAGAAGTGGAAATTAGAGGAAAACAGTGAAGTTACGAAACCGGAAAAATAAAACATAGACAGGGTTGGAGAATGAAAAAAGGAAAGAAAGTTAATCTGTTGGATAGTCGTAAACACGAAACGCGAGATTTTTATTGCTATTATTCGCCAGTATCTTCTCGCCGTTCTTTAAACCCAAATTACCAACGAAATACAGCAGTATTAGGTCGTTTAATTGTAAAATAGTAACGTCATAATAAGTAACCCGTTATATTTTTAGGTAATATTTTCATACCATCGTGTGACAAAATTTTTTTCTATATTTTCGGTTTATCTTTCACGTAATAGCTCCGTTGTTGATTGCGCCATGAAACACCTTGTGTAGAAGACTTACTTTTGTACGTAAGTGTAATTGGCACTATGTGTAGTCGATTACAGTGTGAAGGAGAGAGAGAGAGAGAGAGAGAGAGAGAGAGAGAGAGAGTCCTTTGGTCAGAATTTTAATTTTCGTTTTCAATCCTGTTTGCACGCCTTCGAGCAATATGTAAATACACACGAATGGCTTGTACTATTGAATAAAGTCGTATGTAGGAAGAGTCACGATTTTTGATCTTCGAAGGAAGTACATAATTTTTCCCTGATAGGCGATATTTATATGCATATGTAAATATGAAATTCAGTTTTGAAAATATAAAACGTAATTATAGTGAGTCGATGATAAATGTTGTCTCGCATTTCTGACATTATAAAATTTATATTATACAAAATAATATAATTATAGAAATACGTATTTTTGGTATTATATCAATTTTCAACACACACAAAATATGTTTTTTCACATACCGTGTACAGAGTATTGGACTTTTCGCAATTTATGACGAAACACTTTAAATAATTCAGTAGTAAATGAACCTGGACGCCGCTTTTTTTGTTCCATTTCTGAGAAGCTAGATTCGCTTTCAAGCCAACTTGACAAATCCTTGCACTTTATGTCGTATAAGCTAGCTTTATGTAGGGCGCCATGGAAAGCTTGCTATATAGTCATGAATTTAATCTTCTCTTTCGACTACGTTTATATACCTTCAAGCAATATGTATTTATGTGTGCTTTAATATGTGTATATATATATTTATATTTATTTATTTATTTATTTATTTATTTATTTATTTATTTACATTATGGAACATATATGGAACTGTAAATTTAATGTTTCTAAGATAAATTCGTAAATTTCTTGGTTTAGCTAATTAACAACGAAGAACTCAATTATTTGATATTATACGAGTATTTAGCTGAAAATGTTAATTAACGAATATTTTAAATATTTCACATAAATTTAATTAGTTTTTGTAGAACATATCATACTTTTGCGTTTCCTTTCATAGTTCTCAAAACTAAAAAGAGGAAAGAATTGACTAGTAGATTTTACATTTTCTGAAAGTGTCTAAATCGGAAAATTTCCAAGAACCTATCCTTTACTAGTTGCAAATTTTCTTTGCATATTTTCAATAATTCTATGAGGAATATAGCAAGGAATATTTTAAACAAGAGAAAAGAATATTAGTTAAATGAACTTTGGAACTTATTAAATTTGTAAATTTCTAAAAATTATTTACTTACGAATAATTTTATGAGTAATTATAGTAAGTCTATTAGAATACTTAACTTTTAATAGTATTCAGCAGTAAGTTAATTTTTAACTTCCGACTTTCTTTTGTTATATCTCTTAAAAGCAGAATATGCATTTGTTGTGCACAGCTGCACTCTGTCTGGTGAAACGTTACTCTTCTTGTGTAATCTACGACTTGAGATGTTCGCTCAAATGTATAACGCGTTTACATATATTTCTGCTTTATACTCGGAAATATTATACGGTGTAAATGGTGTTAAAAACGGGGCTCGAGAATCCAGGCAAGCACGATATTTTACAGAATGAATTAAAAGATAAGTAATTAGCGAGGAGGAACCGGCTGTGACCTGCAAATTTTGTTGCAGGAAAGCGAATTTTTGTTTGAGTAGTTACATATAATAGTTCAAAAAGATAAATTATATAAGAGAAAAAGAAAGTATTCGTCGATTTATCTTTCAACTCGATAAAATGAACAAGTTGCTTCTTGTGTATTAAGATTTTCGTCTGGCTTCTGATTAAGTTCATTAATAAACTATGCTTTACAGAAATATAAAAGATAAACTAATGCTTTTCATAAACACGTACTATCGAAGTTAAAATTCAAAAATTTTACGATATCACTGGTGAACGTATGTACTAAACCCAGCAACCTTACAAATCAAACGATATTTATCATCTTATCTTATCAATACAATCTGTCTTAAACAACTTCTCTGATCATCGAAAACGATCGCTAACCAAACCAAAAACACGCTCTTAAACGCGTTCGACCCGCTAGAATTTACTTCCGCAGCAGCGGTACACCGAAAACCGCTTTATAGCACGGTCGGATATCGCTGTCGGATCCAAGAACGCTTTTACTACTTACAGTAGATACTGTCGTTCGTGCGGACACTCCAAAAGAAGAACGAACCTTGCTTCGAAAAACGCCCTACTGTGCGATTATACAAAGATTGCAACTCAGAAGGTAGAAAATAATCAAATTTCTTTTTAAATATATATTTCTTACGTATAATAAAATAATCAAATTTCTTTTTAAATAAATATTTCTTATAAACCTAATATTTACAACCATCAACTAATAGACACGCGTATCGACACGTGAATGAAGTTTACATTCAGAAATAAAATAGGATAAAATATTTACTTGATCCAGTATTATTTTATATAAAATTTTGATGCGTTATTAATGGTATTCGAATAATATCTGTCGAAACATTTCGAAGAATGTTGTACACACTCATCGTATAAATTAACGACAACGTAATTTCATTTATTCCTTTTTACATCACTAATGAAAATATTACGAGATACCCTGAGACTTATTAACCTACTAGCAAATTATTTACAACGATAAGCAATAGAACAATATACGGCTTCCTCGAGCATGATCCAAGAAGAAGAGAAGAGGAACGAAAGTGGCGTAGCGAGTACGCCGATTGAAAGCGCGACTTGGTGGGTCGTCGAGTGATGCGATTTAAGGAAGATAAAGTGTCGTGGCTGTCCGGAATTATGCTAAACCGGGCGAGCGGAACGATTCCGGTCACGAACAGTGTGCGTTCGCGGTTCTTGGATACTCCGACAGCCAGTACATCGTTCGACTGGTCTCTCGCCGTGAAAATTGAGTTTAAGCGAAACTTACTTCGAGTTTCGAGGGATTTCTGGGCTTCTTCGAGCCTGGGGGGGATAGAGGGAACGCAGGTTATAGCTACATTCGCTGTGAAAGAGGCAGAGAATTCAAAAAGAGAGCGAGAAAGAGAGAAAGTTTACGCGGGCGCGAGCGTAGACTGCTTTATTTTTCTCTGGACGAGCGAACGCCGCCCTTTTATCCGATTTCGATTCTTGTCCAAGCTGTTTCACGTTCCCGCTAGCGAGAACAGGCTCGATCAAGTCCACCGGCCAACTGGTAATTCCATTACGCCAGCAAACTTGCCGAAACGCGATCATTCGCAGTCGATCAGCGTGATCTTGCTTATCGTCCGGGAATGTCTCCCTCGAGGCGGAACGAGTTTAACGGCTTCAGATCGGGTTATAGGGGGAATGGAGGTCTTTGACTTTGAACGATGGTTCGTCGAAGTACCGGAAAGAGGTTAGAGCGATCGTTTCTGATTTTCTAAGACGCGTTCGATGTAAGAGCTGAATTGTAAGTTCGCTCTGTATATCGCCCATTTCCTGCGACAACGATGAAACTTGAATTTGCATATCTTTTTAATGCAGCTATACCTGAATTTTTTACCAAAGTAAGTTAATTAATCAGAGTACATATCGCTGGAATTGACGCAAGTATTTTTGTTACCGAAATACGATGTTTTTGGCTATCAGTTTCACAAAATATTGCTTTCATATCGAAAAAGTGGAAAAGCTGAAAAATTGGAAAATATTGAATTGCGTACTGTCTCTGCATCGGAAAATTTGTAATCGTTTAAAAGGCTTTGCAAAAATCAAAATTCGTGATAATTAATTGGAAAAATATACCGATATGATAAATCACATAGAACTTCGTGAACTTTTAATTTGAACGTTATGCCATAATGTTTTCGCATAAACGTTCATTAGAAACAATCTTTTCACTCGTCGTATTCAATATTTTACTACTAACCAATCTTTCAACCGCGGAATCAAAAAACGTCTCGGCAAGCATACGGAACACCGTGCAATCTATTCGGGTAAAACATGAAGCACGACACCATAGCGAAGCAGAGTCAAATGATGAATCGCATGGGTTCTCCGCGCTAACCATTGGTTTCCAACGCACGTTTCTCTACGAGCTTTAGCTTCGTCGAAAGGCGACGCGATTATCCGCGCATCGAGGGGCCGCGTGCGAGGCGTATCCGAAAGATACACAACGTGGAGCCGTTGACAGCAGCCCGAATAAAAGCAAATCCCTCTGATCCGATCGCAAATTCAGGCACGTACCTCTCCGCCCTCGCGCTCTCCCCTCGTAATCGAGCGGAATTCGCAATTACA
The DNA here is from genome assembly GCF_014825855.1 of Bombus pyrosoma. NCBI lineage: Eukaryota > Metazoa > Arthropoda > Insecta > Hymenoptera > Apidae > Bombus > Bombus pyrosoma. Next base: position 13,651,259 of record NC_057780.1, read on the forward strand.
TCGCCCATAATGCAACTGCGATATCCCGTAACGCATAACGATACGGTTATGTTCCTGCGCTCTCCCCTCCCATCTCTCTAGCCACATTTTAGCGTGTTACTTTGCCTCGTCGTAGCCTCGCATAATCGAAACTCACCGGACATCGAAAGTCCTACGTGTAGAGTTTCTTGCTCCTATCGTAAAAGTTCTCATTGCTGTTTGCCGAAACGATGGTGAACGAGAACGATGGTGATCGTAAACGAAACGAAAGGCAAGATCGATGGAGGATTCGAAGAAAAGAAATAGGTATATGAAGGGACACGGAGAAGCGTTCGAGGATCGAAATATTGCGACAGACCGATGGCGAGGAGGACGCGTGCTACCGGAAACAAACGAGCCCGAAGTTGGTGCTGGGTTTTCTTACGATGCTGTTAAATTAAATTACATGCAGTCGCCACGCAGTCACGAGGGCACACTTGGCACGAGCACGGAGTTGCCCCCATGCATAATGCATAGGTATTTTGCTACAGTAGACGCGACTTCAACCTCTGCCCTCCTTTTCTCTCTATGCCACCATCGCGAATTCGCGAGACGCAAGCTTCGTATACATTCGAAGCTAACTAAAGAAGGTTGCCTCTTCGATGAAGGCTGCGTGTGTGTGTTATCATTGTTATACAGTGGCAAAGATAGAGTCTAAGAATCTCCAAGGAAAGACATTTTTTATAACTTTCAATTCTATTAACTTAAGACTTTAAATGTTTTTTTTTGGAATATGTTTTCCGCAGATCATTTACGCAACAATTCTGATAATTTTCAATAATTTTTCACTTGGTATTTACAGATATTAATATCTTTGAGTACATATCTGTGAATTTCAATACGCGAGTAATGTTTGGTCGATATTCGTTTCATCGTAAAACTGTATAACATAGTCGTCCCTAGATGAACGATACCAACTAGAGAAAGTAAATTTTTCATAAAATCCATAGTTAGAACTGAAAAAACTGTTGATAATTCGACTATCTATATGGCAAGGAAATGTGTCGTTTCCAAAGACTTTTCACTTCTCCACAATACCAGCTTTATAAAACTTTAAAGTCACTGAGATACGATGGTCTCTGAATCTTCTAGATTTTTATCCTACGACGTTCGTCCAGGGAATCGTTATCGTTGTTATCTTTATTACGGCTAAACCATTTCGGTGTTCGTGACACAAGTCGCGGACCGTTCGCGAAACCGCTGGTTTTAAAGCGTTCGTCGTTGCGGGTCGGTTGATGGCGGGAATCGTTGATGAGATTTCGCGCGAGGGGCTGTAGAGACTTACTTTGTTACGCTGTTGCGCTGAGTCACGGTGAGAAAAAAGTAAACTAGCGCGAGCTTGTTCAGGGTACTTATGTACATGCTGTATGCTCAGCGTTGCTCCAGTTCTAGTTTCCCCGTTGTTTTATTAGTTAATTTGTGTGCACTGCGTGACAACTGCCGGCCATGTATAAATAATGAATACGCGCAATCGTCATGTAGAAAATATCTCTCCTTTTTTCAAGCTTAATTTTTTTAGCCATTGCACGATGTGTTTCAGTAATCGTGATACAATTGACATGACAGCGATCTTACGTGACAAGGTAAATTAAAAATATAGGATAAAATATTTCCATGTAGCGCTTCGTTTCTGGGTGAATCGAATCTGCAAATTTGTTTCTTATACGTGAACTTGTCCAATCAACGACCAGAGATGGGAAATAAGTGAAAAATGTAAAATAAAAATATTTTCATGTAAGGCTTTGTTCTCAAAACGATGATTTGCAACCTATCTATTTAAGAGAATGACCAATTTTAAAATTTTATTTTCTCTGGGACAAAGCGCCGCGTGAAAGTATTTTATTCTATTGGGTTGGCAACTGAGTGATTACGGATTTTACCATTAGGTGGTATTGACAAAATCTGCAATCACTTAGTTGCCAACCCAATATATTCTTAATTTATCTTGTCACGTAAGATCAATTGCTGCCAATTATTTATCCCTTTGTACCCAGTCGGCGATTATCCAAGTTCAAGCAGATTTGACAAATTTTGAAACTCAGTTTCCGTGAAAAGAAACTCCTTAAACGAAAATCACTTACTTGCCGATTGTACTGCGTTTAAATTGCGAAAAAGAGAAGATGTTCTCATCGGGTATTGTAACTTTAATTTTCGAATGGTATATTTTCAGTAGAGTGGAATAGTGTTTCGAATGGAAAAGGCTGTTGAATACGCAATTGGAATCGGGACAGTTGTTTTGATTTAGCGACTCGACGTGCGGTTTAGTTGTGTAGTAGGTAATTGCTCAAGAATGTTTAAAGAGGATTTTCCGGTGGTCCTTGCTGCTTTGTAGACGTTTGAAATTCCAATGAGATTGAAAATACGGACGTTGAATTATATATGGAGCCCGTGATGATTCTATGATTCTCGGAGTCATGAGATTCAGAAGTCGCAACAATTCGGTAAATTGTCAGACTGTGAAGAAGTTTAAATCGCGAATTAAAGTTGTAAAATATTTCAACGTTCACATATTTTTAACTCGTAGAGAAGGAAACAGATTATTGTAGAAATGTCGATAACTGTTAACTGTTCGACATAGAAAAGAAATAAGATACTCGTGCAATTATATATATCGCAAAAACTAATTCTATTTAAGTCTTTCTTAATTTTCGCTGCGGATTTTCCCAGCAACTCAATGTAACGCGCAGTGGTCAGTATTATCAGATATCCTTATTTTCCAATGAAACGTTTTTCCTATCAATCTCTATGTTTCATTTTCATAGCGTCAAATTTTTATAGTCGTATGAAAGTTCTACTGAATGGTACGAAATTTAATACGCTTGAATCTAATTAATTGATACGTAGATGTTACGATAAATACTTTTAGTAGCAACTATAAATGTATGTATAATAATATGTAGAACGTAGGTACGCGGTAGCGACGTACAAGATTGGTTAAAGTAGAAAACCAGGAAGGAACAACGAAAATGGAAGAAAAAAACAACAGCGAATAGCTGGAGGTTAACGACATACCAGCGCCGAAGTCTATTGGATTTGCAAACTTGTGCCGGAGCTTTCGTACGCGTCACCATGCGCTCGAAATCTCTCCATACCTCGCTTGCTCGAGAACGAGATTTCAATGAAGTGGTACGGGGAAACTTAAAGTTCGTGGGTTGTAAAGGACTCTTAAGTAGAATAAGCTGTCCTTTTGTCGTGAAAAGTGGCTTTCGTTTTTCTCCCCTTTTCGTCTGCTCCGCGAATACGTGTTTCGTTTATTATTGGTATAATTTATTTTAATTATTTCCACTTTAGAAATATGAATTTCCTTCCCAGCTGTTTTCTTTATGGGTTTGGCATTATTTTTGTACAAATTTCTGCGTTCTTGCTTGAACTTCTACTTATTTATACTTTGAGCAGGTTCGATATTACTACTAAATATTTAATTTTAAATGTCGTTTGGAATTTTAGCTATTCGCACTTTAAAAATATGAACTTTTATTACAGATATATCCATCCAAATTATGAAAAAGTTTTGACAGTGTGTATATAATATCTATAATATGTATACAGCTTTTTTCATAAATAAATACAGAGAATTATCGTCATATATGGATTTTCAAAACATATTGAACAACTGAAGATTAGGAGATAATGCGAAGGGTCAATAATCTATTAGAGTGTTATTTTCGTATTGTATAGCATATTCACAACGGAGCCATTTCGCTATTGCGATTGTACGCTTCATATTCCAAGTCGTAAAAAGGGAGCATTGAGAAGTTGGAAGTAAAATACTGAAAGTTTGATCAGGCAACGAACTCGGAACTTTTTCTCAGCCAAGGCAAGAGAAACGATACATTATCCTATATTCAGCTTTAAAGACGATATTGCGATATGTTAACTATCTGCTAAATTATATTTCGGATAATATTTGCCTGAGAAAAATAAACGAATATTAAAACAAGCTAACATTGTTAATCTTCGATTTCTTTATAAGATTTTCATCTTTTCTCGAGTTGAATGTAAGAAATTAATCGATTAATTTAGAATTTTCCGAAAGAATGAAATTTATCATTTTATCTATTTTTTAAAGGATATTCAGCTTCTCGTGAGTCCAGATTATATATATTATAATATTATTAGCTTATCGTGAAAGGAATATCGGTGGTCGATCTATATTGATTGACAGACACGTGGAAATATCCTGAAAATTTTGTACGTCATATACGAGGAGGATGTAATTGAAGCTTGTAATTTTACGTGTTAATCTTTTTCCATTAAGCATATTTTATATAGGTATGCATGTGAAGCATTTTACGTGGCTTCCGCATATCGACTAATTCTGTTTCTCGATATTTAAATATTTCAATATGTAACCAACTTTGTTTCAAGTGTAATTATAATTTTAAAAAATTGAAAAACCTAATAACGCTTTATTATTAACGAATAACATAATAACGTATAATTGAAAAAGTATCGCTAAATATCTATCAATAAATATAAATTAAATAATAATTAAATGACTTAACACGATCGATAACCGGAAGACCAATATTTCCAATTCCAATTAAATAATATTCGATATATTAAACTTATATTTTGCATATTTAAGCAACCGCGATCTATTTCTGATACTGTCATACGACAAAAAGGTTTAGTTTCGCCACGATTCTTCTTATCGTCGCTTGAAAATCATTCAAGTTTCTATTCGCTTTGTCGCAATGCCATCGGAAAATTAGATCTAAAATAGATGGTGTTGTCGACAACGAGCGGTCTCGATTATTATTCTCCGCATGACAGAACGTCTATTACGTGGAAGGTCTCCAATTAAATTCAGGCCTTGAGCAAATACTCCAGGGAGTTGCTTTCGTCGAGGAAACGTAAGTTCGGAAATCGTGATAACCAAGAGAGCGGGAAGAGCAGCCACGATGACGCAGTTCCTTCTTCTAATCAAGTCAAAATCCAGCAACAACGAACTAGTGGATTTTAATCAACAAAATTAATTCAGTACACATCGCTTATTTTCTAGAACAATAATATAACTCAAAAATTATGACTTAAGGGAAAAGGAATTTGAATGATTCGAACTATTACAATTTCCGGGTGATACAATAGCGAAACAACTGGCCTCGCGTCATGAGTTTTTGAAGGACTCGCTTGTAGAACTCTACCAGTGAAAAGGTACAAGATACAACTCTGTCTTTTCTGTACCAGTAACTCAAAATATTGCAAATTTTGAGTTATGTCATTGTTCCAGAAAATGAACGATATGACATTTCTTCCAAGTTTCTTCTACACCCACAAGTTAGTGGATACGCGTTCGCAATTTTCCTTTCGTTACGAATGCAAAACGGCCATTTATTTTCCATTGCGATGGTGTGCGACCATTGTTCGGCCGTGAGCGGTGTCGTTTCCACGACCTTTAATTTTCATCCCTTACAATAAGCGCGGCCAGCAGAAGAAGAAGCAGTTTAACGGCCTTCTCCCCTGTCAACTCGAAGAGCTTCCGTATTTTAATCATCGCCAGCCTGTAAAATTTTCTTAGCTAAAGAACCAGCTACCAGAGCATTGCTTTATGTCTTCGGGGTGCCCCGATGTTGTTCTCTGCTCCAACTCAGCCATTCAGTTGTGACTCTGTTGGTTTCGTTCGGTCAACAAGTCAAAAAATTTACCAATCGCGTCATGTTCAATGTAAATATGGTAGAACTACATTTATGCGAACTCTGCCCAGAGCAAACAGTTCAGAGAATATTATATTCTTCAGTATGTCTATAACTGAAACGTATGGTTTGCGTATACACAAACAATTTTAACAATTGTAACGGAGGGTTTTTCGCTGCCTTAAGATTTGCTGGCAGGCGCTGTTAGAATTTAATGCTCTTTTCTGTACCATTTAACAAATTTAACATTTATAGCAATCCTCGCGTTGTACGTAGCTTAATAGTGAATCACTATATCATAAATATCGTAGTTTCAAAGAAGTGCTAGGTTCTATACAACTTTCTAGAAACTTGACCAAACTAACCTTTATCTTCCATAAGGGAAACAGAGTGACTCTGTTTCCTTCCGAGAGAAATAATGCACTATGAGACTAATGGAAAGGAGAAGATAAATCACAGAATATCTAGAACAACGAAAGATATCGCAAAAAGAACAAAAATCAAGGTTGTCGTCTCATTTTTCCCATAAGAATAGAAACTATTGAGATGTGTATAATTTTGTGTGCTAGACTAAATGGGCCGCGTAGTAGTGACACATGTATATGAATATGCGTGTGTGGAAATATGTGTGTGCGCGGCGTCTCGAAAAAATGGAAGATGGTGAGACAAAGGAAGTACTGAGACGCGTGCAAATGTATATCGACGAAGATTCTGGAAATCATTTATTAAATAAATCTAAAACTATTTTAATATGAATTCTAAGTGTAACCTTAGTGTTCCTTTACTATTATTTCGACAAATAAGATCTACAATTCTCAACAGAAAGAACGTAATTCTTTGAAATTTTCCCTTTACAACTTGTTTACAGTTGTTTACAAACCTATCTACTCATTTTGCATTCGTTGGAAAAATAGATGTAACTAGTCACGTCATTTGCATAGCGCTCGACCCTCGAATAGCTCGTTCGATACGATAAAAAATAAATATTTGTGTATATATAATTCTGGTAATCTCGAATTGATGCTAAAACAGATCGAACGAAAATACATTTATTCCAGCCATGTTTGTTTATAGATCTTCCATGTATTATTATGGATTAGGAAAAGATATAATTTTATACTAAAAGCTACTGAAATATTACAACGTTCCGTACAACTATAATATAATTTGAATTTGTTATATAACTAGAAGCTTCTATTAGAGGAAGGGTTCTTTTCTACTTATTGCGCAACAATAAAGACAGACATGTTGCAATTTAACTTAACAGTAGTATAATATATTATATAGAGGAAGTTGCGAAGATATACCGTTATAGTGAAATAGTTACTTCATTTCCTGCTCTTCTTAATAGTCGATTATTAGTTATATAATGCTGAAAATTTTGCAACAAATCGGAGATGTCAGAGTGATTGGTAGTTTCGCTCCGACGATTGCATAAACCCCGTTTAGTATGATATTATACGTAGTATCATAATTAGACTGCGGATCTTTATGCAAATTCATATTTTTACAAACGCAGATAGAAAATTCCAACTTTTATGAAAGAACGTTTTACCTTTCTTTTACGAAAATTGTTTTTCTTGATAGAATAAAAATGTGAAATTGCATAAACTTCCATTCTGGCTGGTAATTACTGTTGTATTCATAAGTAATTAGAAGATGAAGAAGTATACAAAATTCTAAAAGTACAGGGATGCTCGTTATAATATATAATGGATGACAAATCTCTGCTCAGATTCCGTTTCTTTAGTTCTGTTAATAAGAACATTACATTAATATCAAAGATGTTTTCGTCGAACTTGTTTCATCATTGATCTTCATATATTTACCGTTTCTTTTGCCTAAGGAAAACTTTATTGCTGTGTTCCTTTATTCGACGTGTTCATAAATATTCATCGTTATCGAACACAATCTCCAGTTTCAGAAAAGCTGTCGTAATGAAAGTTGCAGAGGAAAGTTTCGCAAAAGAGATGACAATGACGCCTGCAGCGTCGGTGTTTCAAAAATTCGTGAGAGCAGCGTTCTTGAAAACACACCGAGTCCCTTTGCTTCTTTTTCTTTTTTCTTTAGCGTCGTTTTCGATTGGCCAGCGTGAAGTATTTCTCCACTCGTAAATCCATTCTGCCTCTTTCTTCGTTCGTCATTTCCGTTTTCTTCTTTTCTTCGTCATAGAAAACGATGATACTTTATTTCTCGGCGCATTCGTGGCTTCGCAATTAATTACCAAGACTCTTGTCGCCCCTGCTCCCTTTTTCAATTTCCTGCAGAAGTGAATTTCCTTTTCTTCCGGATTGTAATAATGCTAATCGAAAACTTCAGCTCGTATACATACTTATTCATACAGTTGATTCATTTGAGTATCTGTCCCAATTTTAAATTCTCCGATTATTCGAAATGTTACATTTTCAAATATTAGAGTTTTCGCGTATTCAATTTCTCGAACCGTCGAATCGTCAAATTTTCGAATTAGCAACATTTCATATTCTCGAATTTTTCAGCTGTTAACCTCTCACATGTTCACATTTTTCTGTCGCGTGAAATTGAAATTGTTTAACAGAACCTTACCAAGGATAGATTACAATTAAACATACAATTCGAATAATCATGGCAGATTGAAGTTTCCGTGTTCTGTTGCAAAAATTCAGCTAATATAACTTTTTTTAATTTCGAAATTACCAGAAGATATAGAGAAATACTCTTTTTTTTACATTAGGAAGGACGAAGTTTGCTGATGTAAAATGCATCACTTTTTCGAGCGGCGTAAATTTGCATAATTTTGTTGAATATTTATGAATCTGTTTAGTAGTCGGAAACTAGAATGTGCCTATGTTTCTGTATATTACCGTGCAATGTTATAAAGTAAAACAGTATTCACACTTGTATTATAGTAAGATGTAATATTGAAGTCAGAGTATGGTCAAATTAATAATACACGACCGGTATACGTATTTAACGGTATTATTATGAGGTATAAAGAAATAATTTATTACGTGCTGCTAATTTTAACCGTAAATTGCATGCTAAGAATTAACAGAATATGATTTTTGTTATGTTTGTAGATAAATTTAATAACTTGGATCATATGAAAAATCTAAAACTGGACATGATAAATAATTTTAAAAATGCATAAATATACCAATATATATAGTAGTAACGATTGTATATACGAATATATTTTGTAGTAACGATTAACACGCAAATGGCGTTAGTATCACATGGCTAGATCAAAAGTATCATAATTTATCACATAGTACATGATACAATTTATCAATAAGAAGCTTAACATGGCCAATTTCAACATCACTAATTTCACGTTTCTAATAAAAATTATAGTTCGAAATTGAAAGAAAACGCGCTATTATCAATATGCTTAGCCGATATCAACAGCCCAAGATCATAATTTTCATACGGTGTTATAGAATAAAGTTGAAGTTAAACACGCTGGAAAGAAATTTATATTCGATTAATGAGAACAATCCTGATCCGGAAGCCTCGAGCACGCTTCAGTTACTCCGATGATTTTCGTTTGCACGGGCGAAGTCGACTTGACAGACATCACGTTGTCAATCCTGTTGCGTCCGCAAGTGAATATGGATTCTCTGAGCGAACGCGTTACATTTACTTGGCGCAAGATTACACGGAGCGCATCAATGGTAAAACGGGAGCAAGAGAATTGCTAATCGGCGTCATCTCACGGTGCTACATAATTTCTCTCGCGCTCCAACTCTCTACCCGCCCAAGCTAAACGTCTTCAGGACTTTGTGAATTAATGCGGCTGCATACACACACCTGCTGCTCAATTAATTGCGAACCTTCCTTCGAAAACAATCGCTGAAATCACACGAATGTACAGACAGAGGTTACGTGTATCATATATGTACGTCACTATGGAATGCGTCCTCGCAACCAAGGTTATATATTAGAACGTTTTCGTCTTATGTGACGGGGGAAGAGACAGTGAATTTTATGCAGATAGTTTGTCCAATCGTCTGAGCGACGTAATTCTGATTCGGATGATGTGATTGTTAGAAGAAAAGGCAAGAAAAAGACAGAAATCTTTAGTGATTCTGATACTGAAGATGAGAATCACACTCACGATGCTGGAGCAATGTTGCTGAGCTGGTTTATTATACGTGTTTGTTTGTTCAATAAAGAGACGGGTGATGAATTCGTAATTGCCCGTTATATTAAAATTAATATACGCGCGAAACTCGTGTATCGATGACTCGCTATAATGATTCTCTATAATGATTCGCTATAATGATTCGTTATAATGGTTCGCTATACTGCACCTCCTAGAGAGCACGTTCGTCTGTTTGTATCGAACGGTGTTATTATAAAAAGTTAGTTAGAGTTCATATGTAACTCCGGTTGACGATTACAAATAACGGCGATAATGTTTTATCCGGAGTTCGTTTACCTTTGAAGCTAGCAAAACCAAAACAATGTTGGTATTCCACAGCACAATAATATGAGTCTCCTCCGATTCGAATTTTCCGGTGACTCATGTGCCGCTACATTGCTTTTTCTTCTATTTCCAAGAATGGTAGGAAAACAGCATTGTACGAAAATTAGCTCCTGCAAAAATGCCACGGCTAATAACGATAGGTCACAGAATAGTTCATTTTCTCAAGAAAGAATTCCGAAGTTTACACAGATCGCTACATAAACTGTATAATATTTGGAGTGTGCATACGTGTAGATACGTATACATACATATGTATATCGTATAGAAATGGCGGAGAAGCAGTTCACCAATCAATTTTCATTATCCGCGATATATTCTTATATTTTGATACTTGGCTATCATAATCACGTGAAGGGATTTGCATCTGACCGGAAGATTTCAAATAATCTTATCCAATTTTCCGTAATACCGGGATTCAGCGGCGCGGTTTCGAGCTTTCGTTTCATTCTTATTGGAATCGCGAATCGAATCGAAACCGAAAGACGAAGAAAGGAAAATAATAATCTCCTTTCCAATTCCCGGAGAGGTTCCGCGAAGTGTGCTACTTACCAGAGGAATTTTCCTGTAACCAGCGCAACGGGGAAGAAAGTCTCGGTGACTTAGCTCAACGAGAGAAAATGAAAATAGGGGAGTAGGAGAAAAGAAAGACTAGTAGAGTTAACAGGAAGAGGGTCGGGCACGGTGAAAAGTTTCAGAGAAACGAAATGACAATGAAGGGACGAACGAGACGACCACGCGAACCAAGAGAAACCAGAGGAAAAATCAACGAATACGTACAGCGAGAAAAGAGGAAAAATTCTGGCGTAGCGCAAAACAGAGCAAACAGCCCGAAGAAGAAAGCTGAGGCAAAAGGAACAGGCGACACTCGAGGCTCAGTTTTCACGGTAGCGATGGACTCAAGTATGTCGCAAGTAGGTTCGAACATTAACATTACATTAGTTGGAAAATTCGCAGCGGAGGTTGACGAAGATATAACTAGGTTCACACTTTTTGCCATCTATAAACTTTTCTTGAAAGCAAGAATAAGTTGAAAAACAAGTTTTCATGAATTGTAAAGTATCCATATATTTATGAGTAAAGTGCCGATTTATATGGAAATTCACATCTGTGAAAATATAATTAACAAAATAGCAGCTCGGTAGAAAATTATTCTTCTTACCAAGTGTTACAGAAAATACTATACTTCGAATACTTCATACATTTTTTCCTATTACGCGGACTTTGTTCTTTAAAATTTCCTGTAAATCCATTAAAATCTCCAATCTACTTACTATCACACGTTTTGAACTTGATTCCATCGCTATCTCTTAGCATGGCCAGCAGCTTCGTAAACTCGTTTTTCTCGTAACCTCCACCACGTCATAGTCTACCATAGTATTCAACGTGCTACACTACTCGGACGACTTCAAAAGACAGAAGACTTTCGTGATCTTCTTTTATTAAGAGTCTGCCGCCTCGACTGCAACGATTTACAGCCTCTTCTTTCCCTTACTCCTCCTTTTTTTCCACTCTGCCGAATGAAGAGACTCAGGACGGGGTCTTTCCATTTTCTTCTTTTCTCGCGCAACTTCGTGTTTTCTCTTACGTTGCTCTCGCGAGAAACCTTAATCATGCCAGGTAATGCCGCGAAACACGATGTACGTAATACACGTGGCGTATTATGACGGATCGTTGCAGGCTGTATCGCGTTTCCCTTCTATAGCCTTAAGCCGTGTATTTAAGGAAGGTAAGCGATCGATAAAAACGTATGACTTGCATGAACATTGTTCCATCTAGAACAAAAGAATACGCGCAGTCGTGGCTCGTAGCACGATCGCAAAGGAAGGCTATTATCGAGTTATAATCATACAATTTTAGGAGATTAATGAATTTTTATTTCTTCCACACTCAATAGTAACACGTGGGCATGATGGCCTGGTTGCTTCTGGAGGCCAGAGAGGTCACGTTAGCGTCACGCGCTGCTTTCAAATGGCATTGAAAACGTCAACGAGTTCTAGGAGAAACAAAATTTCAATCAAAGCGAAAGGTCATGCAACTTTGACCTAATAGTCAACATGTTAAAGCAATACCTACAACGTACGTGTTTTAAAAATTTATACGATGCTCTAGAAAAATTCTAAAAACATTACATGGCGGAAGTCGTATCCAACTATATACGTACAAACTATATACGTCTCGAACAAACTCCTCGCTTCTAATTTTTAAACGCACAGCTGCGTATGCAGCGTACTGTATGTAGCGACATATAATAGCTACAAAAAGTATATTGGCATGTAACATCTTGTAACAGAGCGTCTGTTTATCAGGTTCTGTATTTTTTTCCATAATATTCCATTTTTTGTAGTGATACGAAAGTATATACCATTAAATGATTTAATACACCTAAACTTAATTAATTAATATATAAATGTTATAACGAGCCACGGTATTGTGCCAATAATTTCTCTAGCCACTGTATGTATCTATTTATCTATCGTAACGCCACGTATAGCGCTTTTCTCGTTGGTTCGACTGGGTACTGCAATTTCCAGCGAACAGAGAGAGAAAGCAGGCAAACACGGAACCGCGGTTCTATAGACGTAGAGTTATCAATTCCCGAGCGGCGTACGCGCGTTATATATTTCATTCTTCCGGGTATAAGAGATCGATCCGTATTGTCGGTGTAGCTGCTGTGTTCGTTGGTATCGTTGCAGTTAACGTGAACGTCAACGTCAACGTTGTCAGCCTCTCGCTGGTGCATCGTATCTTGTCCAAGTTTGTGCACCGGTGATGATGCCAAAGCGATCAGCTAGAATTTCGATGCGCCGCATACGTTTTGCATAAACGCTGACTTCCGTTAGGGACGCCGCGTATCAATTTAACGCCCCGTTATATCGGCGACGCTGTCACCGGTGAAATATCAACGATTAATATTTTCCTTCTACCAAAGTACGTGTATATAGCGGCCACAAAAAGTATCGTAGTATTAAAAGTATATATATATATATATTATTTTATTAGATAGATCGAGGATTACATATTGATATATATATATATATATAACAATTTATGATCCTCGACTGCTTCACGAGAAACTTTTTGATTATAGGTTTCAATATCGAAAGTCTTGAAATATATTAGCCTCGTTTCAGGTTAGGCAAAATTGTTGCACGTTTAAAGCTCACCTTTTAACCGCGCGATTCGAAATATTTCGTACGCGGTCCACGCGTGCCTCCTCATCAGGCCTTGCGCGAGATATTCGCTGAGAGCAATTTACTGATCGCAATATTGCATAGGCGGCGAGCCAGTTATGAATTTATAATATTAGTTTAATATCCGGCTATACAGGGAATTTGATGCATTTAAAATCAAAATGTTTTCTGTTAAAATGTCATCGACCCAAATTCTGATAATAAGTACCAAAGCTGAAATATATTTTCCATAGTTATTTTACTAAAATTGGAAACAATTACCATCACGTTAATACTAATTACAATGTTCGAATATAAGTTTTATTTTTTAATGAACGAAGTTTCTACTGAAAATTGATACTATTGAAAAATAGCAGCATTAACTTAATAATCGTTGCTGGCTTTGGTATCAGTCCTATTTTACTTGGTAAAAAATATTTTACTGTTAACACGTAGCTCTCGTTAATGAAAGTTACACACTAGCATAGAACAGTTGTATCGCTTTAATAGTATGAATATACTCAAAGTTGCAAGCGAGTATGTTTGCTTGAAACAGCGAAAATGTTAAGCCTATGATAATTACTTGTACTTTAAACTTATAATTAAACAGTTACGCTCTGAAAATCGGGCAAACTGTGTATTTGTATGTTATTTAGAGGAAAGTTACTTGATGTATATATATTAATCAGGAAAGTTTATCGGTTATTTTATTCATTTAAATTTCTCTTTACTGTCGAATGTAAGGAAGGTTTGTTATATTATTAAATAAAAACTTTTTGTAATTTTTCTATAATCTCTCTATGAAATCTTTTCCACAATTTTTCGATTGTTGCATAAGAGATATTATATTCTAACGCTAATAATTATTTTTTAAATATGTAACTTCACCCTTAATTCTTAAAATCAAGATAAATTATTTTAACAACGAAAGCTCGTGGAAATATGGTAATAATCGTTACCAATTATTTAAAAATTCGATTTCCCAGATATATATTGTACCTAAAATCCAACTATATTGGATCCTATTCAAATTTTAATAGCAATCGATTTTCACACAGCGTTTGGATATTATATACTAAATTGAAAATACGTCAACAGAAATTAAAGAATATTTTTTTCTATTTGCAATATCTTATTTCAACGTTTTACTACGAATGAGTGAAACAAGAGATGGCAAGAGTACATATATTATGCAGTACGAAATAATAAAGACAAACACATGGTCGTTGAAGTCTTGTGATATTCTATCAAAAGTTACTGATCATCAAGTTACTGATTTTAACATTTTCGAAGATCGTGCCTCAGAATTCACCGCTAGCAATTTCGCGTGAAATTTGATCGTTGCTATAAAAGTAGCAGATATAATATTTTCGTGTATACCGTAGATTTTAGAATGATCTATTGTAGATAGTTATCGAATTCGGAAAGTCCGCATCAATCACGTGACCGGAGCTCGAGAGCAAATCGCGAAGTGGCGCAACGTGCATTGATTCGTGACGATATAGGGGTGCACAGGGGTGAACGGTATGTCGATGCATTCCCTAGGTACGCGTATCGATCATTCCAGAAGGTGTCCTCGTTATTGTGTGACGCCGATCTTCGAAATTGACCGGCTCTGGTGCACACGTCTGGAATAACAGAGAAACGTGAGAAACGCGTGTGTGTACATACACACCGTCATTGAAAAGTATCAGAGCACTTGCTTATCTTTGACAGTATGCATTTTAATTACAACATTATGAAAGATTCAAATGAAAATCGTTTTATTTATTCTTTATAATCAATAGAGTTACGTGTAGTATCAAGTAAAATATTAAGCTACATCAGGTACTAATTAAATTGCACACGTAAACAATTACTTTATTGCTAATTGTATGTAGAGTAATTTGAGGAATCAACAAAATCTTCTAAAAAATTGAGACACACGGGATGTATCTAGACATAAAAGTTTTCCATGGTAAGTGTTTAAATACTTTCATGAAACGCTATGCGAGTACACACAGCAGCATGATCCACGTTCGACCGACATTGTTGTTCCCGCCTCGTTTGAAATCCGTCGCACGCTGCTTGGGAAACGGTTACGAAACAATTGTTTTCTTACCGCGTCGTGTACGGCTTGTAGATTCATTTCCCGATAATTATTATTATTATCCCGGCGAGCTAAGTATGACGGGGCTGTCCCAGTTATGTCAGGTGTATCGTGGTTAACGAGAAAGAGAAAGAACGTGGATTTGTCGCCGACCTTGTTTCGTGACTCGTCACATGGATTAGTAGAATTGTGCTACTACTGTTAAATTGATACTTTTGTGAGACTGACAATGAGAGAGAGCAGCAAATGTACTACTTACTTTCTGATTATTTTCCATACTACGGGAATATTGTCTTTGATGGAGATTTTTGTTTTAATACAATTTTTCATAAAAATTGTCTGTTACACATTGAAACATAGAAGAGGAATGTGTTGCTAATTGTAGAAATATTCGAAATATCGTTATTAAAATTTAGTTGAAAGTTAATATAGCGAATATATGTCAAAGTGACAGTATTATTTAATGGAGAAATACCAGACTTGGAAATTTCTCAAGCAATTCTCCTATGTAGTAATCTTTATTTCTTATGTAAGAATGTGAACTATTTCATAAGCAGAGTATACCCTTTCACTCATAGCAGGGAAACATATCTCACAGGAATTTTTAATCAATTCTAGTACCAAACGCCAGACGAGATATTATATTTGAATGGGGAAATTCTTTTAAACTTACACATTTTTTCTTTACTCCTTTTCAACATCCTCCTCGTCATACGTTGACAAACATGTGTATTAGGTTATCCGATAAGTGTCTTTCTTTTACAGAGACGTCTTTCATAACAACGCATCTTTATACAAACATGAAATCTAATCTGTTAAACGTTGTGATCTTTATTTTGATAGAACAAAATGGATCATACGTAATTCGATAAAATAATATAAAACGGAAAATGTTGTGCATCCATTATTTCCTTATAAAACGAAAGAAACTTTTCGGACGACCTAATACTTTATTTCTCATACTTTGTTACTTTTATTCTAGTCATAGGTGCATAAATATTCTGCAGTCTTAATCAAATATCCTTAGCTATTTGCTCTAGCAGTAACGTATTTTCTCATATCTGTATCGTAAATATGGAAATACAACCTAACCCAACCTAACCCCAAATAGTACCACGATAGTAGATATCACAGAGAATGCATATAAGAAAGAAACAGTTAAGTTAGAATTTTCCAGAATTCTCTTGGTAAGAATCCCCTAGTAGCAAGTGTAGCGACACCAGCACACATTCTTCTTCAATGCACATAGTCTACCTACTATGTATACCGTATCTCCTA
This sequence comes from Bombus pyrosoma, assembly GCF_014825855.1. Taxonomy (NCBI): domain Eukaryota; kingdom Metazoa; phylum Arthropoda; class Insecta; order Hymenoptera; family Apidae; genus Bombus; species Bombus pyrosoma. The sequence continues at coordinate 13,667,918 of NC_057780.1, forward strand.
TCTTCTCCATAGTTTGCCCAGCAAAACGCTTCGTTTGGACAACTCTGTTGCGGAAGCGTTATCCCGTTATTCAAATGCACACGTTGCTCGACTCCCTTCGTGTATCCGCGCCGACGATAATACCGTTGTACCCCTCACTTACCATTCATATAGTATCAAGCTTACCCTCCGCGTCCCGGAAACCAGGCGCATAAGGTGTCAGCGGACGCACCAGCCTGTAGAGATCACGGCCAAGCGGTTCTAATTGCGATTCCGAATATTCAGAAACTGTTGAGCCATCGTTGCGAGGCTTTCAGCATGAAAATCAATTACACTTTCTCGTGACTGGGAATGGCAAGTAGAAAAATGTTTAACTATAAGAGTTCATGCTGCAACAATGATCGAACTCACAATTTGCAGTTGTTTCTTATTTGATTTTATATATATAGATACGTAGTACGAAGCTATGAGAACGTACTAATAATATAAATGTAATGTAAAATTTTCGTGTTATGTTATTGTTGCAACAAATAAGCGATACCTGTCCTTGCGCGATGTTCGTATGGAAAGCAGCTCGAGACATCTGGTCCGAATACAAGTGACTCCATTGTTCCCCATAGTGTGTACATACGTAGTATACGTACGTACTCACGTAGATTTTCCACCACACCCAGGAAGAACGACCGTTGCATTTTTCAAAGGGTATCGTCTTCAGGACTATGGCTGGATGACGAGACGGACTGAAACAAAACAGAGACTAAAACGATTTCGTCAATGTCTCATGTTTTGTTTAGAGAGTGGTTTAGCAATTTAGACACGGAATGATGGCGATCACTTTCGTCTTAATAAAATATTTCTTGGAGAACACCGATCAGCATACATCTGCAACGTAACTTGGAGGTTTATTAACTTAAAACAATGTTTGGTTGAAACAGAACAATTTCACCAGTGTCTCTGTATCCGAACGGATAATATAAATCAGCCTTAACAGGGTGACGCGGTTAAACGGTCAGCGACGTATCGCTGGGATTTACTATCGTCGCGACGATCGAAATTCCCGTTTCGAAAATGGTTTCGTGGCCGGATAACGTAATGGCGGTGCACAGATTCGTGTGTCCGAGTACGTGACACGTGAAGCGATTGTGAATTGTACATCTACAAGCATTTTTTGTACAAGAAGATTTAAGGTACAAGGGATTTTAATTTTCTCGATTCGAAATATTCAATTTGAATCTAAATGAAATTTAAATTGAAAACATCGCTTTGAACGTTGTCAATCTGGAAGTCTAATTTGCGTTCTAACATCGCCAATAATTATCGCATTCGTTCGCTAACTTTTTAGAGTTTCTGTGAAACGTAAGATAGGTTTAATATAATAGCCAGAGATGAAGGTTTTACAGCCCCATTATCTTGCTTTCGTACCAAGCTCATGCATATGATAATTGCGTTTCAAAAATATTCGATTACTATGTTATGTGAGAAGGTTACTGTGGATTGTACATATTTGAATGAGTTGAACTAATCTTAAAATATTTTATCTTCAATACGTAATATCTTGATAATGTATTTTAGAACAACATCTTGATAGAATAATTTTTTCGTATGTTAATTTCTTCATATGAAGAACAAGAATTCCTCGTCGAAATAAACGCGTTCCATATAGCCTACAAAAATGCGGGACATTTTTTCAAATGAAATTAGAACTACACCGGGGCTTGACAAATACTTTTTAATAACAGCCGACGCCTGAGGAATTCTTTCGACGTACATTACGTTCAAGAACAGACATACTAACGACATTACGTTTCATAACTGGGAAAATGCTGGATTAGAGCACAACCCAATTCCTTCAAATCTTTTTGCATTGAACTTTATGCGAAAACTAATGAAAAGTCATATATAACTCTCTATGAAAATTTCGTTTTCTTTCGGACTTAATAAAAAAAAGAAGTCAACGATAAGTCTCTTCAAATTATGTATCAATATTTTATAAGCAATCACGAAATTTTTAAGTATTACTGACTGACTGAGTAGTCATGCGATAGTCACGAGTATACCCTTAGTAATGCATTTTGATTTGGATCGATATCTCAATTGGTTCTGAAGATACAGCGCTGTAAACTATAATGGGTTTATCAAAATGTATAGAACTATGAATGGCAGCCTGCAGTGATCTGACCTACATTTTTTCTAGGAGATGCGTACGCTTAGTGGATAGTAGTAATAGCAACGAAAAAATAAAAAACGTAGATACTGTCTGTTACTGGCTGGCGTGCTATTAACGAGGTTGTGATTTATGCACGACGGATTGCGAGTGGGATGTCCGAGCATACGAGAAATACAATGATAGAGAATCATCGAAAAATTCGGTTCTCTTCAAACGATGATACGTCAGCAATGGAAGGTAGGATCGAAATAAGACAGAAAGCACTTTGCAGGGAAAGATTTACTCTTTCTGGCGACTCCAGCTAGGCCCAAAGATCTTCTTTAATTTTGTAGCAATAATTATTGAAACTCTTTGCAGTTTCAATAGATATACTTGAGATTTATTGGGATAAATGCAGGCATTGAAAGAAATATTTACCTTTAATTTTTAACAAAATTCTGTTGGAGCTCTTATATTTCGTTTAAGATAACACCTGTTTCTGTGAAATTCTTATGAAAAGAAACGTTAAATCTTAGGAACTTCTTTAAAAAGTGCTCTCATGAAACAGATATTTTATAATCTGTATCAAAAGTTTCATGGAAACAAGTTATTTTAGAACGTGTATTAAAAAATGTTTCATAAGATAAATAAAAGTAGCAAAGTATTAGGTACTAGTTTTATTTAACGATATAATATCGAATTATTTATATGTTTATCTAATAGAAGATATGAAAATCACAAGGTAAGTAATTAACAGTTTTATAAGAAATATCGAGCAGAAAGAAGAACTTGACATTTTTTTATAATTTAAATTATCTGAAATATATTAAAACTCTTATATTATACATATATATATAATGTATATTTTTATAATAGAATATATGGGGTTAGGTTATTAGAATATATGGGTATATATATACGTATCATTATACTATTTAATCTTTTTTACCGTAGCTTTCCAATTGTTTATTTCAAAAAGAAACGCAAACAGGTTTTTGACTTTGCAAATATTACAGATAAATTCCATATCCGCAATATCAAATTAACAGCGGTAGTTATTTAGTATTATTCATTGAATAGTACTCGGTATTTGTTCCGATGATGAACTGAGAACATTTCTAGTATTGATGAACAAAATATCTGTTGGTGTTACAGAAAAATTGTTATTTTTATATTTTATGAGTTTTATTCAAATTAAAACTTTTATTTTCAAGAACTTTTCTTTATCTGTTCTCATCAAAACTTATACTGTGAGAACATTTTATACAGAAGTTCTACGGTCCACGTTTTAAATAGGGCCTATTAAAAAGTTCCATGACTCTTTCGATCCCTGGATAAATATCTTTTTTTAACAATGTAGCTTATGATGGTGTTATTAATAATTATTATAATCTAAGTGTTAATTATTGTCTCACTGAACATCGATCCCCATTAGTATAATGAATAATTGAATAGAAATGTTACTTATTTATTATAATGGATAGTTGAATGTTTAAATACTTGTGTGATCTTTGCGAAATATTTACTTGCACTAAATATCTCTTCATTTATTTGAAATCTCTTTGTTAATTAATAAAATACGTAATATCTCGATAATGTATTTTAAAGTATCTACGTGCATTTCTACATTTATTCTCAAATTTGTTTCAAACTTTACCAATGCACGATAGTCGAGTCCCATAATAGTGTTAATGAAATTTCGAAATGTCTTGTATATCACGTATGACACATTCATAAAATGTGTCTACAAGTGTCCGAGTACTTTCGTAATTCTGTGCACAGGATCTTTCCAACTTCAGTCTCTCTTCTCTTCCCTATATATTTGTGTGTGTATGTATGTGTGTGTACCTTTTCCTCGAAAGTGCGAAGAAATCCAGAAAGACGTTTAGCGTAACTGCCGTTTAATCCAGAGATCGGTGCCGGTAGTGTGTGCCGGTATGCACGGCATCTCGTTGAAAGTTTCTCGCGCTCGAGACTCGAGTGGAAGCGCAGCGTGCGCTTTTTTATCGCGCGGCGGAGGACGCGGTCGATCCTTCCGGTCTAGCGAGTTTCGCGTTGCAAAACCCCTTTTCGCGGCTGGTCGATCGCAGGCCTCTTCCAGCTGAGAGTTTGAAACTCGCAGCCAGACGCGTCCCAAACCTCGCCATTTACGATCCTTTCGCCAAGGAAACCCGCTGCAACTCCACGAGGCCGCCTAAGACGGCTCGAAACTTGCCCTTAAAGTCTCTCTCGCTACACCAGCGACGTCTATACATATTTTATTTGACCATGTATACACTTCCAACCCCTGGGTCCTCGCTGCCACTTTGCATGCAACCTGAAACCGTCAGCTTGCGTCCTTTGGCCAATCTGGTCTGATTTTTCTCAGCGATAGTTTAACCTATCAAGGATCAACAACATTTCGCTGCGGCAATTAATAAAAAATAATAAATCTAAAATAATTTTATATAGCATGAAGAATATTATTATATATAATTGTATTTAATTTTATACGGTATATTTGTTAAAATTTATATTTGCATACTGTATGCAGAATTACTTGAATTCATACAGCATGAAGAATATTCGGTGAAAGATTTATTATAGATTATATATATTTATAATTAACGAAATTACAGTTAGGTAACGTTATAAAGGCGAACGTGATTAATTCGATGGTAAGTTGGATGTATATCATCGCGAGTGCACTTAAAACGCGTTTCTTCTCATAAAGAAACAAGTCTTCCAGAAGTAACTGAGAAATCTACGAAGTTTCGTAACAAACCCAGGGATTAACGTTATAACGATTAATATTCCTGAAACGTTCGAGAAACTAACAAAAACGTGCTTAATACCAAAATCGAGTGAGACTAGAGAAATTGGTAATATAAAATAGATTGACGACATATTGGATCTTTAAATTTGTTCTATACAATACGTTTTTCTCTTGCGATCTTCGTGTACTATGATTTTACTATAAATCAACTAAAATGTTCAGATACTTGCTAACAACTTCAATTCGAATTTGTAAGTATATTGAACTTGATTATAAGTCGTATCAAACTTGTAGCTATCGCTAATGCCAAGAGCCACGATTTTCTTAGTTTTTTCACTGGAGGCGATAGATGTTCGAAGATTTCCTCGTTTCAGAGCAATCTGCTCTCTGATTGGTCGGCGCAAGGGCTGATTCGAGTGGGGAACGCTTACGTATTTCGAGGTAGAAGTTTCGTTAACGCGAGTTGATACTCCCGTGGGGTGTATATCTGACTTTCTTTGAAGTTTCGTGGCTGCGGAGTTTCAATCGCTACTTGGTTTTCACGAGGCGAAATAGTGGTTTGATCGTTGCCGGATTTTGTTCGGATTGATTAGAATTGGATCTGTTGATTGATGTGTAAAGTACATCAAGACGATCGAGATCAATGAAGGTAATTGGAATTGATGGTTATTCTAGACGTTCCATTGGAAGCGAATGGTAGAACATGGTTTGAAAAAGATGTGATTCAGAGAAAACAAGGCAGACCTCTTCCTGATATTTATGAAATTCATATTTTTTATACAGATAAAGAAGAAAAACTTGAATGAAAGAATATTTTATTTTCTAAAGATAAAAATATCTACTTTATTTGCGACATTTTATATATTTTTGTATTACATCATAAAACGCATAAATATTTACAGTTTGGTGATTAAAAGCGTGATATTTTAGTGTGTATAATGTATGTAAATAATATCAGCTTTTTAAAGATTAAATTAAGACAGCTGTTCGGGATTTTGGGTGGTCCACAGTTTGTAGTACGGGCGGCACATTTACTATTTTTTGCATGGTTGCAATTTACCGCACTGTATATTGTAATGTTTACAACTCGGACCTCATCGAGAAGTTAATTGACATCCTAAGCACGTGGCATAAACCTAGACACCCGATGAAACTCGACAATAGACAAAGGATGATGGCGTCAACTGAACGTTGCGCTACGCACTCTCGACCATGTACGCACAAAACGCACCACATGCGGGACGCCTATGACAGTTCGATTGGACAGAAACAGATTCCCACTTTACAGAAAACGTTGACTAAAACACACTCCCTAGACTGGCAGTTAGAATCAGCACTAGGAGGCGCTACAAGAGAAGGCAGTCTCATCACGCACTCACCTAAGTGTAAACTCCGTTACTTGCAGTTTATGCTCTTTCGTTTATGCAAAATATACTAAATAAATAAGTTCGAATAAACCTACTAAACACAAGCTTACTCGATGTCTTGATCTCCACCTTGAGCGCCGCTATCGTTCAAGCTTCGCGATCTCGACCGAACAGTTGCCACCTAGTTGGTAGGTCGCAGCAAGGATAATTTTAATGAAATCAGAAAGTATAAATAGCATTAAAAATAGAACCCTAAACAAACGTCATCATTGATTTATTAATTGTTAAATATGTTAGGTATGTCTAGTTAGTCGCGGAATTAAATTGGTAGAAACTTTAAAGCCACCGTAACGCTTATGAATGCACAGCTCGCAAACACTGTACGGTACAGTTTCAAAGCTTTCAGATGCTATAACACCTATTGCAAACGATGAATGCCGAGAATAGACGGTTTAAATAAACCAGCACTCGTTGTATGTCTGTAGAAGATATTCTGAATCAGCTTTAATGTCGTGCGATACTTTCAAAACAAAAAGGAGATTGCAACCGGATGAAGGAGACATTTGCATGAACGGAGAGGAGTTTCGTATGAAACTTCCTTTCATCGTTGAATTTTAAAGAAACTTTATTTTAGCATTCGCTAATATTATACTGCCGCTTAGGTAATTAATCAAACCATTTATGTATATATAGCATCTAGGTTATTCAAACTTTTTAGTCATTCGGTAAACGAGCTGGTGATCTGGTAGGCTGATATTAAATATAGTCCTTATCAAACTTTATAATAAAATTTTACTTTACCCTTTATCCATCTTACTATATACCTATACCAAATTTAATAAAATTTAATATCCATACAAAATTTTATTATTTTATTTACCATGTCTATTATTAGTAAGAGTCTAATTGATGGCTTATAATCTATAACTTGTGGACAAGAATCTACCTCATTATTTTTTTATTCTTTCAACTTTAAACTCTTCTCTGTTACTTGTAATCGAACACTGGCGTCTTTTCTCACTTTTCGTAAATAGCTTCCGGCGACCGTGTAAATAGGAAAATGGTGACGATGACCCGTAAGTCACATTAAGATTTCAGATTCGCCTCGTGAAAACGAATCGTTCTGGTGAAATTAGCCGAGCATCGCGTAAAGATGTCTCTATAGCTTCGTAATTGATGTTGGTTTTATTCTTTGCTACTCCGCCTGCTGCTTCGAGACGGAAATTTTAAACCGTTTAAGGGCAACATCACCAGATTGCCTCGTTCTTCTAACTCGGGTAAACGATATCGAAGAATTCGAACAGTGGAATAAGTTATTCAATCGCAGTTTTGCTTCGCTGTCGGATGCTGTCGATTGAGAAACGAAGCGATACTTTCTTCTTTATTTATATTAAATACGAGCGGTACGTGTGTTTGAAATATAAGATAAATATTATACGGTCCATAAAAAAAATCTACATACGTATATCTATTGAATTTTATACCACATTTTGTACCAATTCTATACATGATACAAATTGACATTATGCGAACCAGAAATATAAAAACAATATTCTATACTCGTAATTTATTTATGAAAATTGATTATTATTAGCCTGCGAAATTTTATAGATTTATGGCAAATTGAACGCAATGTAAAAATACATAAAACGTCAAAAGTACGGTATTTGTTATAACATTTAGTAGGTAAAACAAATTCCTAGGTATAATAAGTTCTCTTTCAGTTGTTTTCATAAAATTATTAATTTGTATAAATATCCGTAATCTATTAATTTCGAACGAGTATATGAGTGTTTCATGACTAAAAATTCTATAGAATAAGAGATCCAATAGGACGAGAAATAAGAGTGCAGAAATGTATAAGTACACGGGACGCGTGTCGCATGCAAAACACAAATACGGGACGAGTGAAAGCGTTCGTCTCGGTGTTAATTGGCTTTCTTGGAGTTGCTCCGTTCCTCCTTCCTCTCCCCACAGAGAAAAATCCCTCGCGTAATGGATCCATTTTTATTCCTTTTTCTCTGTCAGTTTGTTCCATTCGCCTCTTCTCTCGTCTCATTTGGTGCACACGCGACCACTCGATTGCATACGGTGCTCAAGAGACGAGAGACCTGACCGGAAATAAGTTTCGTCCGCTAGCTCGTTTCGAACCGGGTGGTATCGTTAAAACTGTTCGCCGAGCAGAAAGACGCGAACATATCGTCAAATGGATAATTGAATTGCAGCGAGGAGGAGTGCGTATCGTTCTGCTCCAAGTCACCGTGGAAGAAACCAAGAGAGAAACGAACAAAGTCCGAGGAACAGGGTAATCGGGGCCGTGCACTCGAATGGGAATCGTCAGCGAGAATGGATCGATGAGTCTCGATTGTGACTATGAAAAGCATTTGAGCGTAGCCGTATTTTCCAACGAAACGTTTTTTATTAGATCACGATAATTTTTCCTGACCCATTCGATATATATATGTCGGGTTGGCGTTGGAATTTTGGGCGTTTGACGAATCCTCACTCGAATTGGCCATCGTGGTTATGTATTCTAGCTGATCTTTATTGGTACGGATGTGATTATTACAAGAGTTAGCAAGTGATAGCGGCGATCGGACAAACGAGATGTCGATAACAATGAGTTTAGGTTCGATAACGAATTCACGGCCAACGGGATGACATGTGAGAGGTGATACACGATCCTGGTGTGACTCGACGTACAAGTAGAACTTATCTGAATGAACTGCACTGCAATCCAAGTGGAATTGCCCTTATATACTCCTCTCTATACCTCTCGGGTCAATCTTTGTTTTTGAGGAAAGCTATATAATTATTCCGTACCTCTATTAGGTACACGTCCCGTGACCGTGACTACATTCAATGACCCATTATATCACTTCAAGCCCAAGCCCACTGTCGTAAACCTCGGGCACCCATACTCGGATTAGAACATTACAACAATTTCTCGGTTTTATTATTTAATTGTAGCTGTAATAAAAGTCTGATCTAGAGTATTGGGGTTTCCCCCAACATTCGAAAAGTAAGGTCCCGATGAACTTTCATCTCCGACATATATATATATCCGGAGATTAAAATTTTAATTTTTATTTTTATTTTCTATATAAATACTTTCTAATGTGCATGTTACATATGTACTTACAACAGTGGAGTATTTTTGTTCTAATCTAAATAATATTTAGTAATAAACTAAATAATATTTAAAATATATTTTATGACGATGGAGATAAAAAGTATTAGAAGAATTTTAATCCTTCGGAGGTGAGCTCGCGATTTCAAGTTTGCACTGTTAGAATTAAAAGATATATATGTGTATATATGATCATCTTCGAAGGATTAGAAATCTTCTAATACTTTTTATCTCCACCGTCATAAAATATTTTCGCGCGGTTTGACGATGAATTTGGCACGAAATGCGAAAACAACCGGTAATGGGCGACAACGAGAGATTAGAACGAGTGCGAGGTAGGTAGATTGCGAAAGAATGCCGATAAAGCTTACAAATTTCAGTGTTATCTTTGGAACGCAATATTCAGCCGCTTCTTGGTTAGGCGATATTGGTTAGCGCTAAATTATGGCCCCAATGCGGTAGACACCAAGCGCGCTCCGTTCCCCCGCCAAGTTTATTTTGGGTCATTCAGCCACGATTTACGTTGACGTCCGTTGTGTGGAGGGACGATAAATTCGTGGCGCGGAGCAAGGATCCCTGGAAAACGCCGAAGGAAAATCCTCGACGGATTGTAGCTCGTGTTTCCAGCTTCGTGCGAACCTTCGTTAACTCGTCTTTTCGGCACAGTACGGCAATTGACTTCATTTGTCACGTTTCTGATTTGAGAAGAGAATTTTTGTCAGAAATTAGTTTCGAACCACAATGATAAACACAATATGTTAGATCGCGTTAAATATATATTTTGTGCATTTATATATTAATATAGAATGGTTATCAAAGGGTATTTGTATATCGTTATATTTATTATAGCATTTACATACTAATTGATTAACTTGAAGTGTATTAAATTCTGAATCATTTAGTAACAGTTTCACGTGACTGTGAAAATTAAATGTAAAACTCGATAAAAAGTCTTTCCATTGGAGGAACGTTTCGCTTCATACCTTTCGTAGTCACAGTATATTGAACGTCACTTTTTAAAATAAAATGTTAACCGCGCAGTTCTCTCGAAATATAAAATGTACATACATATTTAATTTAATTTCCATACTTTGGCTTTGTTCCCTGAAATTGTTTAAAATTATTTTCCTAAGTTTTCTAAACTTCTTCAACTTTTTGTAATTCTTTTGTTTCTTCTTCTATATCCTACATAACACAATGGAAACACTTATTTAAGGGAGAGTCGTGCAGTACCGACTTAACCTGATTAAGTCAGAATTTAAAAAACGAATTTCTAGTATAAATGAAACTTAATAAAAGGAAATAAATTAATTTTGTGAAATTCGATTATAAAAATTGATAATCGACAAGAGTATAAATGTTGTAATTTGTAGGAAACGAAAAATTGTCGTCCAATAGTACCGACCAATTATTTAATTAATGGATTTTTCGGTCTAAATGATTAATAATGTTAAAAGAGAAACATTTAGGTGTGAGAATACACATTTTTATTCAAATTTTATTTTCAAATATATCACAAGTAAAATAATTAATATTTTCTTGGCCTGCGCATTCGACGTATGCCCAACTTTCACATTCGTCATTTTTGGAATATCGAAAGCCTTATCGGCTTGTCTCTGGATCATTTTATTTTCCAGAAGTAACTTCAGGCTAACGTTCATGTTCTCCTCTGTCCAGTTTCCTTTTCTCTCATTTGGAATTTCAAATATTTTTCTACGCGTGAAAGTAGAAGAAATATTAAATGAACATTTAATTTAATTTCTTGCTGGCAGATTGAACTGAACAGATAAAAAGAATTTGGTCTACACTGGTTGACGACTGATTAATCGGTATTTGACAATAAACACGTGGAAACATTCTACGTTATAATCTATATAATATACAAAGAAAATTGCAAAACTGATCTGATAATTATACTAAAATATTTAAAAAGAAACCCATTTGCTTACCTGAGAAACAAAATATCAGAAGAAAATAACTTTCAGCGCTCTGAATATCAATGTGTAACGCGTCAGGGCAACGAAAATAATAGAATAAACGATATAATTCTGAAATATGTTACACAGAATCGTTATATTCATTTTTTATTCAAATAAAAGTGCTAATATCTGATGATAGGAAGGCAGAATTAATTTTGCTCGATACTGTACGCCGGCCTCTACTACACGACTCTCCTCTATACCGTGCCTTTTTAATAGCAAAATGAAGACACTTATCCTATCTTGAATTTTTATTAATAAAACGCAACCGCTTGCATCTTGACCTTCTGTTTAATAATCTCGAATCGTTGGAAGCACTTGTTATATGTTTAATACGTAGAACAGAAGTTTTATACCCAGTTAACAGAATAAATGGTGCTTATCCCGTACAACGAGCCTTTTCCGAGTTTTTACGTGAAACTGGGGCCAGAGTGGATTTGAAAAATGTTTCAAAGGTAACTAAAAGCGTTATTTTTAAGCAAGCCGCGGTTGGAGATTAGAGAGTTGCGAAGCTTCCCGATCGATGAAGGGGAATTGGGAAAAGTGAATTACAAAGCGTGTGTCCCATTTTCGTGTTTTTATTTTTCACGGTACGTTAGCTATTGTTCGAGGGAGTAGAGTTCTCGAAAGTGAAGGATTTTTATGGAATTTTATTTTTTTTAATACAATTTCACTTCTCATTGAAAGAGAAGGAATATACCTTTGAAATAAAACAGCGCAATGCGAAACAAAGGAATCCCTGATTTGCAAGATTTCGTTTAACTTTAGACTCAATCTCAAGAGAACAGGTTTTTACCCTTTTGTCTAATTTAAATAAAGAATGAAATATTTCTGGGTAATAGTCGGTGACCAATGTACGATTATTTCCTAATTAGGCTAATTTCTCAAAGCTCTTATTTAAGTTCGGAACAATGGAATTTGAATACAAAATGTAACACAGGTTTCGATATTTTATTTCCGCGACAAAGATTTGATATGTAATACTTTATATTCTGCAGCCATAACAACAAGAAGGGAAAGTACGCTATTTTCCTTTTGAAACTTATTTTGCTTGAAACAACAAAGAATTTTGTCTAAATTGTCTAAAAAAAAATTGTCTAAAAAAACAAATTGTCTAAAAAAAAAAGAAAACAAGCTGCTATTTCTCTGCAGAGTCGGTCGAGTCGCTTGTCATCTCGCATCGCAAGTGAACTTTTAATATATCTCTAATCTTACCTTTGAAAATATTATTTAGATCAGAACAAATTATATGATAGTAAGAGCTTTTAACTTTCGGTTAAATTCGGTACCCTCTTGCAGGCGAATTATTTTTTCTTTTCTGTCTTTGTCGCCATTGGTAAACATCCAACGTGACATCAAACATCCTCGTGACGCAGCGCACAACATCGTCTTACAGAATACAGTTGACGCAGTACAGGAAACTGTAGTACAGACAACGTACGCAGCTCGTTGTTGCCGGTAATCGCAAAATTCCCAGACACATAAAAAAAATTCGTTTGTCCCATGGAAATTATCTTCCGCCCGCGTACGATAGAATTAGCGGTCACTTCTCCGGGCCTGAACTAAGCAAACTAGGCGTATTCTACAAACTTGCCTACGTAACAAGACCCAGTTTATTCATCTTTTTACCTTTTCACGGCGACATTTCTCAGATTCCCTGCCGCAGAGGGAGTTTCGAAGCCCAATATTCGGGGCGAGAATTCTCACAGCGCGCAATTTACATCGAAATCGTAGCGTGGCGCATGTCTGTCGCATCGTCGAGACCGATACTAATGGCCGAGAGAGCCGCAGGTACAAAGATGGTGTTCGCCTCTTATTCGTGTTCGAGGCTAGCAAGAACGCGCCACGCGAAAGGTACACTTCCGCGGAAGTTTCCCGAGGGAGGAGGACGCGCGGTCGCCATTACATGTTCCAGACGTAACATCGTTTTCCCTTTGTCGTCTCTTTCCCTCTTTTGCTCTGTATTTTCTTGTTCCTGCCGCGGCATGCAATTTTCCGCGTCCGTCGGAATTTTATGACCCCGGGGTTACGAGGATAATACGATGCTCCTTTTCCTTCTTTTTTTCATTATTCCATCTTTTTTCTTCTCTTTTTCAGTCTCTTTCCTTTTTAATTCTTTCCCCTTTTACACGGGTCCTCCTTCTTCTTCCTTTTTTGTATTTTTACCTATGGGTTCGTCTCTTCTCGTTTTGCCAGGTTAAGGAGCGAGGAGAGTTGAGAATACAAGATGTTTGGAGAAGTTTCAATAACGTGGCGACCATTCAGAGAAAACGTAGCTCGCGGACATCGAATCAGGAAAACTCGAAGCTTTCCGTTCTTTGCCATTTTTCTAGACAAATTTGTTGGAAGATTAAGGAAGCGGGGACAGCGAAGAGACTTTGGAATTAACATTTAATACTCGAAACTTGCGTCTCTTGAGTCTATAAGAAACTCTTTTTACGCTTCACGACGAAGTCTGTGATTTATTCTTGGTGAATTTCTTCGTCTCCATCCCATCCACGTTGTGTTACTTCGATGATAATCAGAGTTCTGTGACGCGACTCGTTCTGTCTATTCTCCTTCCCTTTCCGCCTTCGTTCACGACCGATGCCTCCAAAAAACCAGAGACATTTGCTAGTTTCTACAGCATGTTGCTCGTTAAATTCCTACCTCGTTGTTCCCCTGTTCTCTTTCATCCCTTTCCCTTTCCATCTTCCAGGTCTTATCGATTCTAAATCACATCGTGGCGGACGTAATAAAAAAAAATGGAAAAAAGAAGCGACATGTTTTATCGATTCGTAATGCATCTGGTAAATACGATTCTGACTATTACACTCCCGATTTTTATATATCTATATAAAATTTAAAGATAGAAAAATCCATAGAGATTCGCAACCTATCGATTGCACAATTTGTTGCATAAATTAGAAAGTTACAGATTTAGAACCTTAAGTATACGGTTTTTTTTTGTATGAGTGTTCCATAGTTATTTGCAGTTGCCAATTTAGTTACGATTTTAATTCATTCTTTGGAAGTCACGTAAGGCGGAAGATATTAACGAAGCTCTGTTTTCTCGTTTCAGGTGAGTTTCTGCACGAGTGTAACGTAAAACCCGGCTAGTACGTGAGTAATATCCACGTATCACGTTTATATTAGTTCCTACCTAATGGCTCGAGTCGAGAAATACGATATTTCCCGTGATATTTCAAATATCACAATGCTGCCTAATTAAATGAAGCACCGAAGCCCGTAATATCGTAGTTGTGTCTCTACCTACGTCTAATGTAATTCACTCGCTGTATTGAAATACTATGATGGCTGATCCTCCTTCTCATCGATATCAAACACGCAACAAACTGACTGTCACGTGTACAATCTGTGGGACAGGTTTGATTAATATTTAGTCGTTTTAATTCTATATGAATATTTCGTCACGGGTATCAAATCATTATCTGCCTGACATTTTACAAATATTCTACTGGATGGCGAAATTATTTATGTTTTTATTTCACAGTTATTTCAATATGATTTTTTGACATTAATCTATTGATAAATGAAAGGATGTTCACGAAATATTTCAAATAATGCTAGTAATTATAAAATATTGTCGCAAAAATTAATCACAATTTGTTACGATACAACGATATATCGTAGCATTTTAGATAATATTTACTAATTTCATGGATTATAAAAACTAGGATAAATATTATTAATTTCAATCAAATTTACATATTTTCCTTTCATGTTGATTTGTTTCTTAAATATACTTCTACAAATATTAGGAATGTAAGAACATGATTAATGTTGTATGTACAGGAATGGAGAAAGACAATTTAGCGTTCGTAAAAATTTTGATATGAATAAATTATTATCTGTCATGGTTTCTCCATATTATTTAGATGATTAACAGAAATACTTCGTGAATGTAATCTTTACTGTATTAAAGTTTCGCAGCCGCGCGAAAAAAATTTGCATTTAATTAGATGCTTGGCGTAACCTAGCCAAAGTTATTCGCAACGTTAATTTCCCGCTTCATTTAACACCGTCCCGATAGAATAGTTTTAAGAAAATCAGCATTAAACCGCTCGAGTCATTGACTTTTCGCATAATTTCCAAGGAACTTCTTGATCTGAACTGCACAATCGAAAAATTGCATTGCAAACTTTTATTTAAGTTTGCATGACATACACTTACTAATTTGTTAGTTAATAATTTCGAGCTTTTGCATTTTTGGATTTCTTATTTTCATTCATTTTATCTCGTCTCCTTCTCCAATTCTAATAATTAACGTTTATTTTTAATTAACGAACTTGTAATTAATAATTACGGAGTATTTCAGAAGACGAAGTTGCAAAAGAAAAAAATAAAATAACGATACTGAGAAACAAATAACAATACTCAATACAGATAACAAGCGATATACATAGATGAAGAAGAACAGAACAAAAATAATAAGATGAAATATACAAATGGCGGTGTTGCGAGCTGATAGTTTGAAAGAAGCTAAAGACGTAGAAAAGAAGTCAATGGTATTGCAGTAGCAATTATAGGTTAGCAGTTATGTATAAGTGGATAAATATTAAGACAATAGAAGCCATTTGGCATAATTAGTTCGATAGGATTCAGATTTAAGGAGAATGGAATATCTAGGGAGACGAGTTGGAATGTAAAAACGTAGTTCGTACAGAATATTCGGGGAGGTGATCAGCAATTTTACATATTTTATTCGCTTTATAAATTATAATCCCGTCAGAAAAACTTTGCCAATGAATAAAAATCAAAAAATCTTATAACCATGAGTGGCATAAATGTTCTTCGTCAATCCACTAATAGCATTCACAGAAATTTGCATAATATGGAAATTAAGTGACGTCGAATGTTTTCCTCGCCTATTTACAGCTCAACAGAGAAAAGTAAAAAATACGTCAGTAGTTGGAAAATGTCAAGCACGCCTGAAGCTCACATTTCGTACTATTTGAAAAAAAGCGACGTAAAACCTACGTACTCATCGGGTATACAAATTTAAAAGATACCCTTGTATTAAAATCTAATTCACAAATTTATAGAAAATCCAGTTGAAACAATCCAATTAGAAACGTACTATTATTTACAGTAAAAGCACGATGTTATTTTAATCTGTTTTAATTATCGCTAGAAATTTGAAGTTTAATTAAAATTCAAATATTCCTGCGTTTCGCCGCCCAATGATTAATTTAATCCTCAAATATGATAAACACATATTGATCGAATACGAACGAAAAGTCGAACGATAATTTTCCCTGTTATCAAATAGTAATTTTTCAACGGAATTTTCACATGAAATTTCCGACATGGTAAATCGACGGGTTGTAATTTAATTTCGACAATTCAATTTCCATCGATTCTGTAACTTGCAAAAATATGAATGCGTGAGGGAATAAGGGACGAAAGAAAAATAGATGGAACGAAAGAGAGAAATAACAAAGGGTGATGGTAAACCAGGAAACAGATAATCCTATTGAAAGAATCAGGAAAGCAAATAAAGAGAAACGTTACGTTCGTTAAATTAGCCGCAGACATGAAAACGTGTTTGTTTTTAAGAGTAGCTACGTTATGAAAGCTCTTTCGGCCTTTTGATCTCCGTTATCTTTCTTCAATGTGTTAACAAAAATTAGAGTATACGAAATAACAATTTCACTGTAAAATATATTTTCATGAAAATAATGAAAATTACAAGAAAAATATACGCTCCTTCTTTTCATTAGGGCAATTTGAATATTGAAAAGATCATGTTCCAGTACATAGTACATTCTTAGTTTCAAATTATTTTCATAAATCGTTAGGTTACAATTTTTTAAAAATCATTGTCAAACATAGTAACACGATTCTCAAATGATTTCGTACGATTTACAGAGATAGCTGAAAGCGTTCGTTAGGAAAAAATTCAGAAGAAAGGAGAGAACTCGTTGAGAATTTCGCATAAAACACTGTGAGTTGCGAGGAAGATACAGTGTGACTAAAAAACAGGGGTCCAGTTTTTCTGATAAACGGTGAAGCTGCGGTTGATTAATAGTTTGATGTCGTAATGCACGAAACCTCTTCTTTTTCTCTCCTCCATCTCTATCCCACTTCTACTCTTTCTTTCTTCTTTCCTTCCATATCGATGCCAAGATACGCGAAAACAAAGTATACCTTAATTTGTTCGGGGGAAAAAATTAATTTTTCAAGACGTTGTCAAATATTACAGTTATCCTAGCCTCGGTGATGATTTATGAGGCTTCTATTAAAATGATTTATCACGTTAGGGAATTGTCCAGCTCTGACTACGTCCAACCAGAATCAGGATATCTCAGGATTAATCCTAATTTTATGCACTGCGTTTGTACTCGCTTAATGGTGGATATGGCAACGAGTGTCACGTTAATCGCTTGAGAATTAAATATCACGCACGAGTGTCATATTTTATCAACGTAGTTGATAAATTGATGCTCGCGCATTTTTCTCTTTCTTCACAACAACACAAGAATATACTGTAGAATTTTAATTTTTGTTCGATGCATTTCAATCTTTTTTAGCAAAATATCTATCACAGTAACTATGCAAATACTATGAGTGTAATGATATTATACAATTTTTATTATATCGTGAATTTATAGTACATTGGGTCCGGAAAGAGGAAATAATATCAAAAACAAAAAGTGATCCGAGTAACTCTTTATGGTAATATTATACCAGCGATATTATATAGGAACTGATAAAATAAACTGAAATAAAGTAATATACGTACATTATCGAATTAAAATAATTACATTCAGGTGTAATATTCTCGGAAATATTAACATTAATCGAGCAAACTTTCCTTTTGACAAGCAGAAGTTATTATATCCTCGTAGAAAACTCTGACTGTCAAACTGTCAATGCGATATATTTTACTGTTCATCATATCAATAATAAGGAATTTGTTTTCAAATTTAGATGGCTCAAAAATTATTCATAACCGAATTAAATATGAGATATGTTTTAGGTATTTGACTTGATTTAAATAACCTTATCCTATAAAATATCGATTATTCTGCGATGATAAGAAAATTGGAAATCATGAAGCCAGTACATCGCTTAATCAGAATGCGGAAATGTTCGTTCCACTTCGAAATAACATTCTGATTCCAGTGAAAAGATTTTGAATTTTATGAACTTTCCGATAGCTGGTCAGAATCTTGTTACTATAGTACATGTGGACAGAGCTAATTCGAATGTCAGACTCGTGATACGGTTACGATTTGTCACGATAATGCGAGAAAATAATGGAAAACTCGTATCTTCTTCTTCCACCGGTTCAAATGTCCTTCTCTTTCTCGTTTTACTTCGAAAATTATTCGGTGGAACGAAATCCGCTGCTGGTATTACGATGGAAATTACGAAGTTTCGCAATGCATGGGAGAAAAGAACAGACGCGTTGCCCCTTTTTTATCGAATTTCTCGCCACTCGTTAAAAGGTGCATAATATGTTACGTATATTCCTGGCGGAGAATTTTGCATTATTTAAAACTTGGTAACTTGAGGTCCATGGATTAACCTATTTCCAAATTGCTATCTCAATTTTTATTTCACTTCACTTTATTTAATATTTCATCTCGCTCTTTTTGAACCATTATTATTACAGGCTGGTTTATTACTAGATGTTCTTTCCTTTTTAGAAGTTCATTATTGTTAAAAGTTAACACGGTTAAAAGTGTTAGATGCTTTACGTTTAAAACGTGTTTAAAATGAAATTCACGAGTGATGTACGTTCTGAATTAAGGATTATTACTATCCAGAATATAGAGCATTGCAATCGCAGGCTGCAGATTGTACATTCTTAATAGATCCCTTTTTTTCTCAGCGTTTATCAAATATATATAATAAACTACAGAAATAATGTTCAGTACTTTCAATTAGCTTTTTCACATTTGTAAAATTAATAAATACACACAAAACGCAGTGAACTATTTAGATTATCAGAAGTACGATTGCTTTCGATTAAAATTGTACAAAGCATAGTTACAATAAAGGTTGACAGACACCGCTTGCAACAATTATCCAACACAATCTTCTAACCTGAAATTCATTGAAAAAATTATCCTGAAATATAAATTTGTTTCTAAAACCAGGTAGAATAAAAGTATTTCGTAATCGCCTTTTTCAATTTTATTTGACAAATATGCGATAGAAAAAATGTTTGGGAGCAACTTCATACTTATAAGGATAGTTTCGGCGGATGGTGTACAGTCTCTGCGTGTGGCAAGATATTTCGCGCTTTATTCGAACGTGGAACCTCCCCGTAAATTGCTTAGTTTACGACGCATTAAGTATCCGCGATTTTCCCTGCTGAAAAATCGAGCGTTAAGGAAAGCTGCAGGGCTGCAGGAAATTCTATAACTCGCCGTAAGAGCTGTACTAGCCGGGAAAAAGGGGAGCCCCGCTGGCATGTTGAAAATTTCCCCCGTCGCACAGCAGAAAATTTGCGACTCTGTCGCAATTGCGGAACGGAAATGGGATAAATTCGACCGGACTTTTTCCACCGATGTCCACGAAATATCGTACAGCTATCTCGAAATATACAGCCTAAATCTAAAACGCGCACGATGGCTTTTGCACTATCGTGAAATTAATTTACGATACGTACGAAAGAACCCTTTATCGTTTCTAAAATCTTCAATTTATTAAAATCCAATTTGAATTGCATTGAACACATGACGTATTCACGAGCAAAGTAAGATCGATCTTTAATTAAAATTTGTGAGCGACTCGCAATCTTTTTTTTTTTTCTTTTGAATAGAAATTGCCGATATGTATGTCATACATTTATCGAAAGCGGTGAATTTCGTAGAATTAAAATTTCGTAAGAATTACTGGAAAATTCAATAGTTCTGCTGAAACAATCGTTGTTAACATTTTTTCTATCCCTTTGAAATCTTCCAAAAATGTTCCAACGAGAAATTTATTATTTCTTTGAAAATCGTACAATGATAAAACTTTCTATATTTCGTTCCCACGCTATATATTTAAATATCTGAATTGCATAACTAACAATGTCACAATGTTTTGCTTCCAGGAAATCTGCATATCTGAACGTTTAAAATAAAACACGTCGAGCAAGTTAGGGAAATTTAGAAAATTAGAATGTATAAAAAAAAGCGAATGTTTTATTCGAGCTATATACTAGTTCGTACTATCACAAATTTATGCCACGATTACCTTATCTGAGACTTATTTATTTATGGTGGTGGACATTTTGTGTTAAAGGAGTACGATACACGAAAGATAGTCATAACATACATGCATAATTAGTATTCTCGCACGTAGCTGTTATACTTCTAGTGAAAGAAACGAAATTAACGATAAGCTACAATATTAGGCTAGATATGTAGTGGAAGTTATTCTACTTTGTTTTGTCTTGTGTATTCTATCTTTGTGATAGAAATGTTAGCCATTTTAAATATAACTGGATAGTCTATCCGCAGTCTACTTATTTATTTATCATATTCCAATTTTATTTTTTTTATTATATTTCAATAAGAATAAATATTCGTCCATAAAACGTTTCACACTAATATTCTCGTGATTCAAACTTGCTCAGCTACATTACGATGACGTCAAACAAAAATAAACAGATACGATAATTCCGGGACACTGGTTTTATTAAAATCAAAAAATAGGAAAGAGAAAATAAGAAGAAGAAACACACATTTTCAAACGAAATGACTAAGAAGTTATTTCAAGGCGGAAATTTCCAGCGAATCGTTCTCTACAAAGACGACGAAAGAGGTCAGCGAGAAAGTAGAAGAGTCCCACGTCCTACATCCTGAGGTCTCGCACTACTTATGTCGGTCCACTCGACACGTAATAAAAATTCAACTTACCCCCGGTGTCGTGATTTCCAGGCCAGATCCTCGTACAATTTCAGTTCGAATAGCCGTTCTAACAGTCAAGACGTTAGCAATACTCAGTTTTAAGCCAGCTTTATTTAAGCTCCGGTTTAAGTCGTGAGTTCCTTGTTATTTTTGTGTTTCAGATTTTCTATAGCTATTTCTCCCATACTTCGTTTCAGTTTCGTTCGTAGTTAGGAGAACTCGAGAATCAACCGAGAGTAGAAAGTTTGTTATTACACCTTAACACGTTCCCTATCAAGTTTGTTTGAGAATTCAACTAACTCCTCACCGGTCAGCGTTCAATCACCAACAATCGAATTTTCGTACACTTCACCCTATAGAAGAGAAATGAGGATGCGGATACGACATTCTTCACTCTTCGTTTGAATTTGTTTCTTCTTCTTCTTTCTTTTTTTTTTCTTTTTTTTTTGTATTAGTTATGGAGATACAGAGATAGATATACGGTTTTACTATGTCGGATGATTTTGTATAACACGTAAATGGAAAGAAGTCTCGTGAGACGATACAGAAGGAAGGAAGGTAATGCTCTCTATCGATCACCGTCACGCAATGTTACATTATTCTTTCTTTTTTTTCTTGTATATGTGACATTTTACGACAAATACGCGCGCGTTAGCTTTACGATTGTGTTGAATGTATAAAGAAACAACGAATCAGACCCTCATTTCTTCTGCACGAATTCTTTTCATCTTCGCACAGTACATGTCTCTCCTGCATAGAACGTCAAAAGACCATCTTTGTAATAATATCGCATGGTCTCGTATTGTATGCATACTTACTCATCGATTGTTGTAATCACACGTTTTTAGTAATCATAAGAAGCGTTCACACAGTCAATATGTACGTAGTAACAATCGCTCGTCTTAACACAGGAGAATTATGTTTCGCAACCGAACATTTAGCTAAATAATAAAATATTCACTAAATGATACGTATGCTTTTGTATGGTTTTTTATGGTTTACGTGGCCTATACCCCTTCCTCTTCGCTTTAAAGCATGTGGCTAAAAGCCTGCTGAACAGCACTACTCTGAACTCTAGACTCTAGAGTTATAGACGATCAATATACCAAACTTATACTCTGTTTTGATGACGTCAAGTAAGTAAAAAAAGATCGTATGAAGTTACGTCCGCGGATGCTTCATCGAAGATTTAGAAGCGTACAAAAATTTGTATTAATTGTCTTGACAGTTATAACAAATTTTCGAAATTCCTGTATACTGCAAGAATGCAGGCTTCCATTCGACGAACTACCGATCGTCCAACTATTTCGAATATTTTCCTGACGTTGTAGAAATAGCACTAAATGCGTTTCCGTCTGTCTGCGATTCTGTACAACGAGTCTTAAGAACAACTTTCTTGGAAATCTTTAAACTCTTAAAACTCTTCAATAAAGCACTTTCCAACATCTTTAGATAAACTCCTTTTACCTACTTCACTTCATTAATACGAGTACTAGTACAAGTTTTGTCCCGAATTTTTTGCACACTCGGTATATTGTCAATACAACATTGAAAACCTTGAACATTGGCGATAATATTTACAATATTGTCGATCGTCTGAATACTCCTTTACAGTCCGTGTTTTCTTCAACACCGCGAACACGGAGCTATACTCCTGTGAGCACCAGATCAGGTTCTCACAGAATTTTAACTCGAATGAGCATCTTAATAGTTTTCCCTGGTAGCGCGTATTGAAACGTTTTGAGACGATTAAATGTTAATGGTTCTCGGTCGAACAGGAGGAAGGAAGAGCAATTGTGAGGAAGTAGATGTGTCTCTCGAGTGAATTCAATAATGCTGATCCACGAAACGATCGAAATTATTTAGGATGAATTATTCTCGTTTTTCTTTTTTTTCTTCTTTTACTCTTTAATTCTGTTGCAACGAAATAAGTCAAAGAGGCAGGGGGGAGGGATTAAAGTACTTCGTTAAATTGGTTTCCGAGGGTGAAGCTTTTTAACTTCGTTACATTGCGCGGCTTTTTTCGGTTTTTGGTTTTAAAAGTTGAGAATCGCTGTTCGATAACGTTTGAAAAGATTTACCGTGGTGCGCTATTAATGCAACGTATATACTTAAGTATTTCAATAATTTCGAAGTGGAAAATTTAGAAAATTGTCTTGATTCTTCTGAAGCTATTTCAAATTTTCTGAAAATATTTTCTTATCTTCCATCCATAATTTTCGTGATTGCTTTTTCAACAAACTTTTCGTCTCTTTTAACAACGAATTATTTTAAGTCTTCATTGTTTGTATTTAAAATATGTAATTAAAAAAGTTTCTCAAAGCTTGAAATAAATTATAGATACATTTGTATCTTGTTTTTTATTGACGATTTATGAACGTTTCTTTTTAATTACTGCGTTTAACATGCAATTATTTGTTTCAATTTAGAAACTCATTAATTGGCAGAAGTTTATAACAAATCATTCCCGGTCCATCAAAATAAAAAACAGAAGCTAATATCGTTTATCTGAAATACTATGAAATTTCGTAATAAAGATTACTTTTCAATGATTACTAAAAAATTCGTTCGATTAATTTTCGCATAAATCTTCTAGTTTCTTAACCATCATACAACAATAACCGACTGTCCAGTGATTCTTGTAATCAAAGAAATTTTATCGACCTTTCTGTAGCGTTGTTCAAGTTACCAATATAGACACAGCATGATGGAAATGTAATAAACAGGAGGACTTAGAAAACGCGTAAACCTGAAATCGTGTAAAATTTGACAGAATTTTCTAAATAGAATTTCATAGTACGTAGACTTTTTAAATGTTATTCGTAGTAGTAGCAGAATCAAAGCGTTTAGATAGAATTAATTATAGTCACAGTGTCAATAGACACCGCGTAGAGCACACAAAGCAGGTATAACCGAATGAAGAATTAAACAGTATGGTACATACAACGCATGTAAGCTTCTCAGGGACCATAACACACACGTATTAATAAACCACAATAGTCAACGATCATCTGTATTCGTCATTCTACACAGTTGCAAGCAATGAAAGGAGTGTATACGTCATCATCCAGCGACATCCACGGTTAACGACAACCCTAATACATTACTTCACTCGAAAACATTGGAGATTAATTTCTTTTATAGAACCTCAAGTAGGGCATTATAAATTTGCAATATAAAAAACAAACCATCAAGGTATTACATCGTAGTATCATAAGTTGAAAGAAAAATTGGAAACTTTATTGTTACATTGAATTTTTAATCCTTTAAAATGTACTGTTCCATTATCCTTCAATCATTCTAATATTAGTTTAGTACATTAGAGATCTTTATCAATTTTACAACAAGTCTGTAATTATCTCTGCTTCCATATCATCGGCGAAAATTCTTTCAAAATTCTGCAGAAAGCTGAAAGAGAAAGAAAGACAAGAAAACGAATAAGGAGTACATAGATCGCAACGATTGACGATCGCAACAAATTTAATTCTTTCCCCTTCTCCCACAACCCCGACGTTTTGGCAAATCTCGTTCGCATGAAATACGCGAAGTTGAAATTTTCTCAAATTCACAACGCCATCAAATTTGCTATTGTAACCGCGAGAAAAAGTTGGTTACCGATGTTTTCCCGGGGCCATGACTTTTACTGAAATTGAGCTCCGCGGAGAGTAATTGAAACGTACGAGTGGATCGCCCATGAAAAAGCTTTTCCTAATTAACATTCTGTCTGTTCTCCGCTATACATACAAAACATGGCAATTGAAGCGGATCGCGGTTTCGCAACAACGTGCGAAAGCATTATTAAACCAGAGAGTACCACTATAGTTTACCGCTTATGGTTAGTGCTTTATATTTCCAAACACCTTTATTGCGATTTGTTTCACTTAGTTGATGAATATGTGCGTACCTAAAAATTGACGTCATAAATTTCAGAACAACACGAGTCCAATCAATATTTCGAGTGGATCAGTTTTTTGTTCATCATCTTCAATTCATTATTATTAATTGTACATCTTCAGTGTCTTTGTATTACGCTAGATATACTATATCATACTAACATCAGTAACGTTTATATAATATTACTCAACATGAACGAATTTATTGCACAATCTAGTATTTTACTGCTTTTTAATTTCGTTTCTTTGTTTCTTTGTGACAATTAATTTTTGTCGTTAACAAGTACTCCTCTCTAGTGTTCATTCTATTGTCAAACCATTAATCAAAGTGAAATATGATTTCGAATAATATTGAGTTGGTTGAATTTATTGAACCAGCTCCATTGTTTCAAACGATATAAAATTCTGTCACGCAAAAAATATTTGTGACTATTGTTTATGTACAGGAGTAAAGTTTGCAAAATATACTGTAGACTTACAGGTTTTATTACATCATAGAGATTTTATTACATGTATAGAGAATATCTTTTTATATTTATGGAATTCGGTTTTGTACGCAGACGATAGTTCAATATTAATAATGTCAAGGTAGAGATGTTCTATTAAATTATACTGATACGTATTGTTAGGTTTAATTCGCATTATTATTGTCAGAAATGCTAAATCTTAAAGTTAATATATACAACATTTGGTACACCATTACTGTATTCAGTCTTTCACTATTGAAAGATAAATTTTTTTTAAGTATTTTTTTGTATGTTAAATTAGAAATTTAATTTCTAATAATAAAAAAAAAGAATTAAATGTGTAGAGAGACATAATTGTTCTATTAAAAGTTACGTTACATACTTGTTTACATATACGTACATGTTTAGTTATTTTAAACGATTTCGCTTTTACACGTTCACAGGAATTAAGTGAACGTGAAGAAATCTTGATTGAAACGGTACATTTTTATAACAGAAAATGGAATAACTTATTAGCATATTAAAATAAACTGACTTTAGTTTGTAGGAAATTTTCGATTTTTCAATTAAAATGAAATGTGATCTGGAACTCAATCAAGTTTCATTGGAAATACGTTTAAAAAGTGATTTAAATGTTCATGGCCGAAAATAAATATGGCCTTATAGTAAGCGTATTTTAAAATAAATTAATTTTTGGTATCCTAAAATGTGATTTTTATTTATTACAGTATTTTCAATGTATCGATTAAAATGAAATCTGATATAAAATCCGATGAAGTATCATGTTGTTAAAGACAAGAACGTAATGTTTGATATCTGAATTTCAAGTCAAATGATCTTTTTCTAAATGTACAAAATCCTTTATTCTATTATACGTTGCGATCAAATTTCGATTGCACTCGCAACTTTTACCGCTTAATTCTCTAGTTTCTTGCCACGCGATATCGTTTTAACAGAAAGAATACATTCGCTTTGCCAAGAATTCTTGGACAAAGTAATTTGAGACATTCATTCGCCGCAATTCTTTTCAGAGAATAAACTCAGACAGAATAATTCTCGCTACAGTAGACCATACTTCACGCCTCAATTAGGTTGTAAAGTGAAACCTACCTTGTAGTATGGATCCGCATATCTCTAAAGTAAACGATTTTACACGACACATACACACAAACTTGACAATCCTCGGTTATAGAAGAAAAGAATGGTGTTGAAGAGAAGATAGAGGCTGAATGTGCGGATACATGCATTTTCGAATATATTTCAAACTTTACTACCGCGATCATGACAATCATGTTTTATTACGATTGAGACATGGAGAATCAAAGGGATGCAAATGACACTTTTTTTGGTAGCGAATTTTGGTAAAATTGTGAAAATTAAGTCATATTTATCGTTTGATACATGTTTTCATTTTTACTTTACTCTACGCGAGTAAAAATATATATTTTTTGATTGGCTTTAAATTTTTTCAACATGAAATTGTTGATGAAATTTCGAAATGTTTTATGAGAACATTTAATACATCAAGTTTTCTAAGTAGTCAAATACTTTTGCGTTACGGTATATAGTGCAGTGTAAAGAAGATTCTATATAGAGCATCGTGTTTCTATCAAAATCGCTAACGCTTGTATGTATATGTGAGCGTGGCGACGCGTCGCGTCGTCTCGTCTAGGAAATACGCAATAGCCAGAAATTCAATAGCCGCAACGATCTTCCGAGTTGAAGTGTCATCGCCTTCTATAGAAACCGCGTGTAGAGAGCAAAGAAGGGCTGTAGGATCGCGTCTCTTTTGATGCCGTAGCATGTTTCGTTCCGTGCAATAACTGCGCAGTGTACAGGCTCCTTTGTTACGTGACCCTGAAACAAGATACCTATCCTCCAGCGGATCATCAATTAAATTAGTCTCGTGCATAGACTCGAATCGTGCTTCCCCTTCTTGTCGGTAACCGTATCTTTAACTATCTTGATTTTGATAAGAAACGAGAGATATATAATATACTGGATGGGAAAATAACGACGTTATTTCTTTCACTTTGGATTAAAATGGTGGCGTGCTGCAATGATTATATCATAAAATTAAGAAAAAAGTACTTTTTGTGGATTTTGTGTATAATTATTTAACTATTGGTTAATGTCTACTCCCCATACGGTAGATTTTAAAATAGGAAATACATACATAACGAACCTCGTATCTTCGTGATAATTATAAATCTTGACAATTTGTAGCTTTAATTCAGTTAATTAACAAAAGTACAAACAAACGAATCCAGTCTGCTATGATTACGTATGTACTTATGTATGTAATACAATGTAGTGAACATGATGAAAATCTACAGTAATAGAAAAACGAATATTACAAATCGTGGTGAAAACACATGTTCCAAGAGAAGCCTAAAAGCCATCTTATTGGATTGGCAACTAAGTGATTGCGGACTTTCGTCGAAAATTAACAAATTTGTGTCGACATCTGTAATTTAAATCTACGTGTATTTTTCACGCAGTCAACGATAAACAGTGGAAATTAAAATAACACCGCATGCCATTGAATTCTCGAAGCACACAACGACCACGCTACGTATTTTAATTCTAATTGGGTTCTACGTGCATAGTGCTTTCTCGTCGATGACCGTGCGCACAATTCCCACAAGCTGCTACATCGAACAGTCAATTAAGTTGAAACGTATAGATCACGATACATCGTCGTAGAATGGACGACGTCTCCGTTGGCGAGAAGCTTTTGAATCAACACAGAGAAAGAGGAGTGCTCGTGACACTTGGTGCGGCGCACTTAACGCGTGTTGTGCATTGCAGTGCAATAAACTGCCACGGAATCCTTTGTCGAGTCTCGATCGAAGTGGCAAATAGTCGATCGCTAGGTATGCAACTATATTCGAGCAATCGAAACAGGTGAAGGAGCACGTAGCGAATAACCGGGTGACTCGCGTGTCTCGTTTTACCTATAAGAGCAACAGGTACGTTACAGACGGCAGAAAGCCACGCTTAAACGCGTATTCGGATTAATCGAGAAGTTTTGCTGATCCAACGTTATTCGTACGAGTCAAGAGATTTTCGGTCTGCTTTACTTTCGATTATCGAACCATTGACATACGATGCTCAGAAATATTCGACCGGATTGTTGTTTCATCGTATTGACATAATTTTTGGTAGCATTGGACCGTATTCAGATATGTAGAAAACTTACCGATAATTATTTTTGATGATGTATTTGCTAAACAAAATATTGTTTATTCGCGAGTTGTTTCTATCTGACATGATTTTTTTTTAAATGATTATTAATGAGTTCTTTCTATTTGGTATAATTTGGTACAAATTTGTCTGGTATTTATTATCAGAAATTTGAAATTTGAAATTTGATATAAATTGTAAATTTACAATTTCATACATTTTTGTATAAAATTATTAATACACCTACCAGCATCGTATATAATAATTTGTTCAGTTTTTATTTCTTGAAAATATTAAGCTACGAATAGTATTCTTTCACGTGGCTATTCTTTTGGCGGCTAATTCATTTTTTTTATTTTGAAACATATGTAAGAACTGTCCTAGAACTTTCGAGCAGAGATATAAATATATAATAATGTTTTGTAAATATTCAATTTGAAAATGATGTAAATCGTTAAATTTTCCTTTAATCTTTCAATGAAGTTATTTGAAATAATACTAACAAAGTCATTTTAACAAAGTCATACTAAGAAAGTTTTCTTTCACTTACTGTCTCCTTATTGAAGAAGTAATTGTCACTTATTTGATAAACACAATTAATATCTAATAATTACAAATTTTCGAATACCACCTATAACAATGGTTGTCAAAGTGTCAAGCAAACTAGGAGCATCAATGGCATCAATTCCGGAGCATTTACTCAGTAGCGATTGTGTTTCGTACTTGATCAATTTAATCCATCTAATTGGATTAGCGTGATGGAATTGCGCGACTGTGTCGTCGAGGACACCCCGTGAATTATCGCAGCATCGAACAATTTCGTAATGGAAGTTCGCGATGTTTTCTGCGGTCAGCTTTGACGAGGTTAATTACATTTCGAGTCGACCACGTTGCGGTTCGATGAAGTTGTTGCCCGGTTATTTTCACGCTTAGTTCGGTAGATAATTTAATTTAACGTGCTTCCTGAGCACTCTTTTTTTAGCTAATGAAAATATATTTGACGAAAAATCTTTGCCAGCTCTCTGTATACATGAGAGTAATTTAATTAATATATTGACGAAAAGAAAAATGACTTTCAATTTTATACGTTTCATTCTATCTCCGTTATAAACAAAACACAAAAACAAATATGATTTTATTATTTATGCTATTCATAATCGATATGTGTTTCTATTATTGATAATTAATAACGGTGTTTTACTCAACGCTCATAAACAGTCAAACTTAAGATACAGAAAATTTTCAGAGACAGAAAATTTTTCCAATCGTACCAATAATAAATCTTCTACTAATTTTCTTACTAATTCGAAATCCAATAAGTTGAAATTGGTGCGTGTTTCGTTCTAGTTGTATGAATTTATCAATTTCGTTAATTCGCGCAGTTGTTTTTCACATAGAACACGATCGAGTTATCATACACGCTATATTCCTTTTTTACGTTGTATCGCGATAACATTTTACCCTAGGCTGCCCTTTTATCAGCGAAATCTCGTTGGTTGTGTGTGATCGACATGCCTGAGAAAAGGAAGCCTGAGTTTCCCACACAGAAAAGCAACAGGTTTGCTGGTTTCTGCCTATAAGAAAGCACATCCCTCAAGGAACAGCTATCACTCAAAAAGACGTTTTCTCTGTAAGCAAAGGTCTTGAATTAAATATCTCAGATTTCCCTCCAAAAGATGCGCATTTCGCTCGAAACCATTTCAATGGTCAACTATAACTATCGTAATTTGTTCGGTAGTCTCGATATGTAATTCCACGGTTGTTATTTCTGGAAATTCATTAATTTCTCTTTTTAAAAATTATCTTGTCACGATAGGAATGCCGAAGATCATTTATGATATATGAGGATTCTTTCGCGAGCATCAGTTGCCTATTCCTTCCTTTAATCCATATCATCGGTCTAACAAAAATCGTCTTCTCCGTGTCTTCACATTGTTACATCCGACCACGATAGTCCTGTTCCCCTAAACCGTGACTCTCTTTCCTCGCCACTCTCATAAAAGTCGATATCTAACCGCCTGTTGCACCGTCTCCTTCCTAAGAAAGTCGTGGAAGGGACTTCATGGTCACGAGAAACAAGCTTTCTACGTAAAAAACGATCCTCTGGAGCAGGGATTGCGGCCAAATTGGAAGAACAATTCTACAATTTTCATTCGATAGCCCAATTTTAGATAAAAAACGAGAAAGAACACATCTGACTATTTTAATTGACTTTAACATAGGTTTGTTGTCAAGGTGAATATTCTGATTAGGATCAACATATCTAGAACATTAAATGTAGCAAGATCTTGCATGGGTTTCCCATTAGTGAAATTATTCAGAATGCGTTTAGACGGTGGTTGGTTTTAAATTCTTTTTGAATCCCGGCTTGCCGCGCATCGAATAGAAGGCAATTTAGGTCCAAATTCAAATTTCGATCTTTTACGATTTATCCATGCATATTTTAATATATTACAGTAATGTTATGGTTCTTTTTATAAATAGTCTATGAAAATGCAAATAGCTAATAGATATACTGTAATTATTGTATATAAATTCTATTACTAAATTGTCTTTCATATATAAACATATAATAACATAAATATAATTAATATAATGTAAATATGTGCCTATATAATGTGACACATATCGAAGATACATCTATTCGTAAGAGATCGTCGCTGATCCACAGAAAAAATTATTAAAAATTGTAAGGCAGGTGGAGGTAACTAATTCTTTCGTTACCTTTTGCAGCATACATGTACGCATATTTTCGCTAAAAATCATGAGGGAGTTTTGAGGATTACTTTTGTAAAATCCCAATTAAAGCTACCAAAATCTATGTTACTAATTTCGCTTCAAAAAAGTGGTAAGAAAATAGAAAAAACGATCGAAATAAAAAGTATTTATCTTCGATAACAAACTCCATTTGTATAAATAGGATTTGTGATAAAAGTTGATTTTTTTATTTTTGCCCCATTTCTGTACGAAATGCATTTTCGCCCCATTGCACTGTACAAAATGTACAAATATT
Organism: Bombus pyrosoma; assembly: GCF_014825855.1. NCBI lineage: Eukaryota > Metazoa > Arthropoda > Insecta > Hymenoptera > Apidae > Bombus > Bombus pyrosoma. The sequence goes on from NC_057780.1 coordinate 13,699,684, forward strand.
TTGACGCACTTTGTAGCAAATACTAAAATTTATTCTAAGAAGAAGATTAAAAAAGAGAAGACAAGACCTTGCACTTCCGTGGTGGCGCATCCTTTAGAAATAGGTTCGAGGAACGTTCAGACGATCGATATTATTACTAATATTTAGGATTCTCAACATTATCGTACATAAGTTAGCGTTTAGACGATCAGTATATACATAACATGTATATATTGCGAATACAATGTTGAGAATCTCAAGTATTGACAATGTAAGACTGATTGTCTGAAGGTTCCTTTAGAAAAATGTAGTAAAATATTCGCCGTTCTCAACAATTCGGAAATCGAACACGCAAATGCTGCAGGTTTTTCGGTTGTAAAAGCGATGCACATTGTAGGTATGCCACGTTTCAACGTTAATAATCCAATCATTGTTTCCACGGAACATCGGCTTGTTATATAATTTAGTTTAATTGCAATGGTGGGCAGCTAATAAGCGACAATGATTAGCCGTTCGTGCGGTGTTTTACGGTTCACTGTACTTTAAGGCCGCGTTTACACATGATAAACAATGTACGTACAGGAAACAATTACATGTACTCGAATATGTAGCGAATTGAACTATGTGGATTTTTCTTTCCAGCTAATTAATATACTATGTTTTGGTCATAAAATAAGGCCAGAACCAGAAAATCAATGAAAATACACTTGCCATTGTTTTCTCCTGCGATCTTCATTTTTTTACCAGTCTATTTATACCTTTAACTGAACATCCATTTACATGCCAAATCATCAAAATGAAAGTCGATTAACTCCTGTGTAATACATCCGAAATTCAAATTCATGAATCTACTATTGCATAGTAATTTGCTTCCTGCTTCCGTTCAATGTCGCATCTATTATCGCTGAATATTCGCTGTACTCTAACGAGCAAATTTCAATTTAACTCGTATTTTGCGCTTATAATGCTAAAGATCATAATGGCTAGTTACGATACGCGGAAACAAAATGCCGATGCAGACCTGGCAACTCGTTATATAGGGCTGGATCGCGTGTATGTGCGATTGGCAACAAAATGTTCCGCTACCCGTTAAGCTGATCAGAATGGCGCGATTCAATTCGCGCGAATTACTTCCTACAACACGTGAATCGCGCGATGTCACGTGTCGACAAATGTTTCTGGAATTTCATTAAGAACATTTCAGTTGGTTACGTCACAGCGTTTTAATTGTTGATAATACGTGTATAACTTGACTATCAGATGTTTTACCGTATTGTGCGTTTAAATCGAGATTTGCATTGTACTAGTATTACATTCTACTGATTGCAATATCGCGATACCATTTTATATACACAGTTGGATACTCACGATTGAATAACGATTTACTTTCTACCAGCTTTAAGTTAATACTAAGTGTCTATACATACCTATTTGTATGTCTAGCTTCTCCGTTAATTAATTATTAATTATATCTCATTTCACAGCTTATTTACGATTTCAGGACAAGGTTGTAAGCAAAAAATCTCAATTAAATTAGAGAAAATAGTCCATCTGACAGATGGATATTTTGCATGGAAAATTTTCCTCTCAAACAAATTTTCATTTATTCCATCTAAGAGCAAAACAACGACAAAATACGAGTTGCGGAAGAAATAGGGATGAAGAGGTAAGATGGGAGAGGAGACGCGATAATTCGCGCAATGAGTTATGGGATCGTGATAGCTCCGCTAGATTAATAATAAAAACGCGTCAGACTGCGTACACAGGTTGGCGTTTTTACGAGTGAAATCATTCGGTCGCATAACGAGATTACGGGCCGTATAGCAGAGCGTCCATAACTCGATTAAGTAAACTCACAGACAGACGACAGAAAGCATGACGAGTTCTTCGTGTTCTTTGGGCCACGTCATACTTTACCTCTATACTTCACGCAAAAACGATACCCTGCTGCTTATAAATAGTTAGACAATTTGGTCGATTTCTAGAAATGTTAAATTGTAAAGAGATTTTTAAATATCTAAAAGTAAGATAACAATCGATAATCTCTTTTTTATTTATTGCAATGTCACTCGGTGGCTAAGGCAGGTATATAATATCTGAAACTGGAACAACTTGGTAGGTTCAAAGATATATCTCTATGTTTTGTAGAAATAGATAATAAATCAATGAAATTTTTCAAGCGTTCGATAAGGTAGAAAAATGTTAAATACATGTTAAACGAAAAAAGAGTTACCCATCAAGGAACTGATTATTGAATTTTACAATTGTTTATCATGTTCTTTCTCTATGATTTTTATATGCATTTCATCGACTCGAGGCATCAGTGTAGATGTCAATAGAAAGTGCGTTTTTGGTTTCTTTCGATAAATCTAATACACAAAATTGGACGAGTATATGTATATTGCTGTGATTATTATATTTCGTGCTTTGTATATACTGTATACCGACCTGAAAGAAATTATCCTCAGCACGCTGGAAAAATGTATCGTCGAGTTATGGAGATTGAGTTTAAAAGGTTTGAATTTAAGGAGTGGTTTTTATCGGCCATGCAAATTATTCGTTTAAATTGAAGATCGTGTATTGGAGGTGAATCGATACTCTCCACTTAGCAATATGCATCGATGCATCAACGATGGCCGTTTTCAGTGCAGCGTACCGCTTAAACCGGTAATTATCGTAATGGTCATTAAGCGTGCGAACAAATAACGTTCGTTATCGGGATTTCAGGACACGTGTATCAGCGAACGTGATACAACATTAGACTGGTTTGACAATTTCCGTGTTCTGTTTACGTAATGCTCTACTCGAGTGTCTGTGGTTGCATTAACGTTATGAAACAACAGCTCTTTGTGAGGACGTGTTCATTGCAAATGTCCCCCGTTTCTGTATTATCGATACCAGAAGAATTTTAACGAAACCTTTTCCCTTTGTCCGCGCGTGCTTTACGTATAGTTTCACTGAAATTACAATAGAAACAGATTACAATACGTTAGATGCGAATTAACCGCTGTACAGGTTCTTCCCAATTTTCAAACTAAATGAATTCCAAAACAACACAAGTCCACCGATTAATATTTCTAGAGAATAAGTTTCTTTGTTGGTCCTCTTTAGCTGATTATTAATCTTATTGACCTTTCTTGTGTGTATATCACATACATCTTCATTGCGTTTATATTTTGAATATTGTCGGTAATTGAATATTATTAGGAAACATGATTGTTAGGAATGCATGAAGTATGATTGAACATTTCTAGGAAAAGGTCTAAATAAGTTGAAGTTACTCGTACAGTATCGAAAAATGTACTTGCGCCGTTTTGGAATTCGTAACTTCGTTGCTACGCCCCACGCTGTACTTTCCGTTCAAACCATTTGGAATTTCGATAAAGTAAATGTCAACCATGTGTTTGTTAAAACAATTCCTTAAGAATTACATTTATCGCTTTGATGTCTAATACATCTTAAACAATACACCCTTTTCTTCATACTTTGTTGTTTGCAGTATTAAAAAAATTGCAAGGCATAAGCAAAACTATTAATCGTAATAACGTGGAGCGTATATGGCCCACGCGACTTGAACGGAAGGTAACTAAAAATCGGTGCGGCACGGTTTATAGTCTATCCTTCTAATATCATCCATCAAGATGATCAAGATTCATGATTGCAGACTTTTGCGCAACACTGTGCACGATGGCAAGATTATCGATTCACACAGATTGAAAATGACGGAAAAATATCGTTATCCGGATCTCATATGCAGATTCACTCGAAATACACAGTGACAGCCGAGGGTCTGTCAGAACAAATGACACCGGATCCTCGTGCAAACATTCGCACGTCCACGTAGTCCGAAAATGTTCACGGATCTCCAGGTGTTCGTGTTTCATAAATCGGGGAAAATCGCAATTTCTCATCGCATTTCCATAGATCTCGTGTTCCACGTCCGACAAATTGCTGGGCGTCGGTCAGCGTACGTACACGTAACGCTGACGGAGGAAAATTATGAAATCCGGCTGGAATTTAAACGCAGCGACCGCGTGAGCACCCACTGCGACACGTATTAATCGTTCACGGGCTCTTCATCGAACTGGCCACAGGGAAAATTCACCGACCATGTGCCATCACACGGAAACTTAGGCAACACGCTCTGACAACCGACGTCTGTCGTTATTGCGTTTGTCACGAGCCTGCTGTGTCTGCTCGTTGATACGATTGTCACGGTTTGGATAAAGTTTTTCAAGATGCTGTTTGGTGAGGTGCCAAAAGATGGTTAAGAGAGATTATATCGCCCGTTTGTCGCAACGATCATATCATTGACCTCGCAGTTCATGTGCCTATAAATAACTATAATAATAATAACAATATCATGTTTTAAGCAAGACTAAATTTATTGCATCGTTTTCAACGTTCTTTGTTTATGTGTGGTTTATATAATATTCCAGCAACTCTCAACATTTCTACTAACTGATTTACATCTCATTCTATTACACCTTACAATTCATAACGATGATGTATCTATATACCGTTCAGAGTCAGGGTAAAGGTATACAAACATAAACCTTTTACTCGGAACTGCTACGTCCAGCAAAAACGGTTAATTTTCCAGGTTCCATTAGTCACCGGAAAAGTTGGCCTTTTTTAGTCCTATTTAGAACGTGCTTAAGAATAAAACCAATGAGACCAATCGCAATTCTAAAAAGAGCACTCGCTGGATATTGGATTTTCTATAAAAAATCGAGTACTTTCCATCAAACGAAATTAGCTATTAACTCTTTAGAGCTCAAAACTCTCAGTTATTATATAAAAATTGCAAAATTCATGTATTCTGTTATATTGCGTTGTTTCGAAGTTAATACCTACGTTATTAACGTTGTTATTAGATTATTGTTATTGGCGTCGTTGTTCGCCAAGCATTTCAATTATATCTTTAACATTTTTCTAAAACATTAAAAATCTCCTTGTCTACTAAGATGAAAACAAGATTGAAATATGAAAATTCTTATCCTTATTAAAGAATTGATCGTCAGTCGAAGTTTCTTCGTTGTTCGTAAAGTCGTTGGAAAATACAAAAGCGAAAATTCCATTGAGTGAATCAAATTGCAGAAGGTTAGCAGGATAAATGGAAGTTCCGATTAACTAAGAGAGAAAACGGTATTATTTAGGAAGTTATCGCGGTGCTCGCGTATAAATTCGTGTATTATTACGTCGCCGATGTTAAGCCACGTAGCGTCGTCGTTCGATTAATTAGCGTTAGACAACGATGTATGAATTATGCTACTTTCTGAGTCATTGGTCTCACTGGGAAGCGTGCCGTTATTAAGCTCCACTCCCTCTTTCTTCTTCTGCCTCTCTCTCTCTCTCTCTCTCCCCTCCCTCCCTCCCTCCTTCTCATCGTTAAATGTTGTTATGCAAAGCGAGGTTCTCCACGCGTTAACGAAAGTTAATGAAAGTATGGCCAAGAGTTGAGAAATGGTTCGAAAGTAATTTATGAAGGAAATGCAAGTTGCTTTATATTGCTAGGTGAGTTCTAAAGATGCAATATTTTCTAATTATCAGGGAAGGTAATAAAACAAACCGTTTATTATGTGGAAAGATTGTTCGTGTTTTATATTAATTTTTATATGAATAAATCTAAATACTTGGAAATAAATACATTTTCGAATATTAATAATAGTATTTAATTTGTTATTTCAAAAAGTATTATTAATCTTTAGCACTAGAACTACCGATAGTTAACACGAAGCTATTTCTATCAAAACCTGTCAAAATAACTGGTCCTTACAAAATACGCAATAATATAATATTTTTACATTTATTGATTTATTACTTTCTTACAGAAGGAATTCCATGTTATGTAGTACATTTTTGGTATTATTAATCCATCTGGGACCATGATCCCTAAACGAGGGTTCGCACATTTATAAAATTGTAGAACCAGCCGTTTCGACTGGTGCGGTATTTCTAGTGATAGCATCTAGCGATCTAGCTTTCGATCCGAAATTTTCCTGATAACTGATATCGTCATATTGAATGATACGCAGTAAAAATTTTAAAAACGTGTGGGAAGTTGTAGAAAACGAGGAAACTGGTTAATTGCGGTTCAATAAATAGATTACAGGATCCTTTTACACTTTGACAGATACCAATTATTTTGACTGGTATTGGTATAAGTAGCCGTGACGCAAAATTATTTTGGGTTTGAATACATAAAAAACAAAATAAAATTCATTATATTATTCTTTTAGTTATCGTTGCAAAAGTTTTTATAGCATTGCGGAAAAAAATATAACATGAAGTAGGAATTTTAAAATAAAATTGTAAAACCAGTCAATTTGACTGGTGTGGTAATTCTAGTGTTAATATCTAATTTATAATATTAATGTTATATCTAATATTTATATAGACAATTAATATAAATTAAAGAAGTATCGAATTTTATTACACGCAAGAATTTTGTTACAATGTTGGCTGTATCAAGTTTTATAATTGCAGATTCTGAACAAAATGATAATTCGCAAATATTTTATTAATCTTCTAATAATTTACTTGATTTTCCCCCGTGTCCCGATACTTATGACATTTCCTGTTTTAACAATGTTTACCACAATTAATTCCTATAATTATTTATACCTCCACAGATTCGTCCAAACACGACGAATCCAACGAACCAGAACTTCGTGACAGAAACGTAATTTAAAGTTGTTGAAATTTTTCGACCTGCATTCAGATCGTGAATAACACGGTGACAAGTACGAAGATTACTAAATTTCGTAATTTCAGGACGACGTGGCATCCTTCCATCCGTAGCTCTGCATTTGTTCTATAGCATTACCATCAACGTTTAAACCATTTCAAAGAACCAAAAAATTAAAAAAAAATTAAACCTCCGAAAACAGCGCGAACTTTCGACATTGTCACAAGTTATAATTGTTTTCAGTTTACTTAGATCTATGTAATAACATTTGAAATTACGATAAAATTCTCATTCTTCAGATATATTATAATGATAATAATATATATGTCATGTTGGCGTTGGGATTAGGGCTGTGGGCGTTTAATAAATTTTCACTGGAGTTAGCCATCGTTGTGGTACGATAAAGGTGAAGTTTATTAGCACAAGTATGGATACTACAGAATCGACAATTAACTGCGACGATTAGGCACTCGTGACACTAATGACAATGGTCTCAGGTTCGATAACGAATCCGCGGTCAACGGGATAGCGAACTTATTATTTTCTTCAAAGTCTAAGTTGGACTCTATGTTAAAACACGAAGTATTCACGCATCGTAAAAACGCTACTAAACTCGTTAATGAGATCGTACGAGAGAGTGTCTCTCCGTCCCGGTAACGCTGCAGAGGAAAACTATGATAGGGTGTGTCTAAGGGCACCAGATCATCGAATTCGTGGAGAAAAGCTTTCGTTCGGAAAGCGAGGGAAATTGACGTTGCTGTTAATTGGTCAATTTCCATGTTGGTGGTTAGAGAAGGATACTAGCCGCCCTTGAGTGAAAGTTGCTGGCGGGGAGCGTCATTCGTGAGAAAAATAGATTTCTCCTATCTTCCCGTAATTGGAACAAAGGCTATTTGTCTATTTGAAGGACTTTTAGTTAACTAAATCTTAAGATTTATAACGGGCCCTCAGGCTAGTTGAACATGTACTGTGGAGATGCGTCGACATCTGGTGCCCATCTTACCCGAAGAATAGGGTCTGCGTGTGGCGAGCCACGGGACAGAAACCGTTGGAATGTTTACTGTCGAGTACCGCTACAACTATTTTTTTTTATGGAGAGCTATACTATTACTCCAAGCCTTTGTTAGACAAAACGTTCATTCCTTGACCGCGGCTACGTTCGGCGACTGATTGTCGCCTCGAGCCCAAGCTCACTATCACAAGTCTCGAATAAATACAATCGGATTGAATGACAATTGTTTAATTACGGCTATGGTCGAATCTAGATTACAATATTACGGGATTTTCCCAAAGTTTCAAAGGAAGGCTCCGGTGTTCTTTCATCTCCGATACGGCCATCCTGACTATCACACGTCCTCGGGTGTAACTAAAATATTAGGTTTTCCCAACATTAGACTCAATACAACTGACATTTACAATTTAACTAAATGTACAAATAAGCCAAGGGTCCAGTTCAACAACAAAAATTTTGATTGAATGCTCAATAACAAAATAAAAGAAAACAAATATCAGTAACATTATGATTAGTATTCAAAGTGCTAGTTGCATCCCGTGAGTTACCAGTTACAGACTGTAATGGCATGACAGATCATTTTCGATTTCGTACATGGATGAATCTCAGTTTGTTGGATCGTATTCCCACACTGGGTGTATCGTGAAAATGCTGAATGTTATTGCATTGTCGCGCTAGGCGTGTATGAAAACACTAAATGTTATTGCATTGTCGCAATAGGCGTGTGTGGAGACACCGAATGTTATTGTATTGTCGTAGTAGGCGTGTGTGGAGACACTATGTTAAATCTTATGGTCATAGTGTTAATGATCCCCTGAGATCGGTGTACTTATATCGTCATTGTCACTGTCATTGTCATCACTGCAGACGTCCAACTCAGAAGGAACGCAACTATCTGGCATTTTTCTCAATCTATCACGAGTGTATTTATATGATCGTTTGCCGTCTAATGTTTTTAAAATATACCTATCTCTTTCCAAAATCTCTGCTCTTACAAATGGACCCTTAAATTTTGGATCTAACTTAGTTTGATTTCTTTCCTCATTTTTGCGTAATCACCGAGATTAAATCTAACCACTTTAGCTTTAGTTTTGTCAAATCTATCTTTATCGTATTTAGCACTAATTTCTATGTTTCGTATTGCCTGTCGTCTTACATCGGAGATATCTATTTCTCTTTCTTCGATATTATCGGGTAGCAACAAGTTGTGCGGCCTTGCTGTTCTATCAATTAACCCTTTCGCTTCGGCAGTCCAGTCCGCCTAAGTGCTCTCCCTGTACGGAGGCACGCGCCACAAATGCGCACAGTGGCGTGATTGCTATATAAATGTTTTCCTAAGTCTTAAATAACAACTGTGCTGAATAAAACAATAATAAAACAATGTTTGCTCCAATATGATAAGTATAATTTACATCTTTAATATGAATAAGCTTACAAAATTACAGGTAATATATTACATATTTACATATTATTGACTACAGATGGCACTGGTGTATGCCTGATATGTGGGGTACCGATCGTCGCGTGGTCGCCGCCTATAAGCGGTACCCGTACTCAGAGATCATCTAGCCGGCGCCGCCTATAAGCGGCACTCGAAGCGAAAGGGTTAATAGTTCCAATGGACTCGATTTAGTCACGCGGTTGGTGGTGCAATTCAAAGCCAATTGTATTTCCCCATTCGCGTCTTGCCATGACCGCCCAGTCGTTTCTATTGTTGTAAACATATTTTTCAGCGTGTCAATAATATACTCTACCTGTCCATTGGCCCTACTAGCACCGGTTGCTATTAAGTGAAATTTAATATGTTTACCTTGACAAAAATCTTGGAATTCTTTGCCTGTAAAACATTTTCCTTGATCCGCTATTATCCGGCAGGGACTGCCGAATAGAAGTATAGAGGACTTAAGCGCTTTAATGGTATTAAGGAAATCTATTTTACGAGTATGATGCAGGTATACGAATTTAGTGAAGGCGTCGACCAAAAAAATGACATATTCATAACATCATTGACATAACATCACTTTTACCGCTTAGCTTGCCCGTTATGTCCATGTGAACTGTATGCCAAGGTATGCTGGTCTTAGGTATAGGATGTAATTCAGCTTGTATTTTACTTGAACTTGCCTTCGAAACTTGACAAGCATGATAGTACTCGTACAGCTTCTGGAGCGTTTTATCCCAACCTAAGTGCATAATTGACTGGTGCACATGATTAATAACGAATCACCTAGAACCTCTCGGGACAATGAGCAAGCAGAGAGTTCTGCCTTTTCTTTGTATTTTACGATAAAGGGTGCCGGATCGTAATTCATATGTATTCGCGATATCTTCCGGCAGCTTCTCGTTTTGCAATTTATTGGCGATTTCTGAAATTTGGGAATCGCAACATTGTTCCGCTAATCTTCGGAGATTTCGGTCAGATTGATTTCTTTCTCTGTAACTTTGTTGACCATACGATGATCCAAGTCTACGGAGTTCCGCGAAAAGAAATCTACGTGGGCCATTCGTTTACCTTCTCGGTACATAATGTCAAAGGTAAAAGTTTGTAAGTAAGCCCACCACCTGTAAACCCTGTCATTTAAATTTGCTTTATTACTGGATGCCTTCAAGGAATTACAATCAGTGACGACAAGAAATTCTCGTCCATGTAGATAGTGGCGAAAATGTTTGACGGCGTTTACAACTGCTAACGTCTCTAGTTCATAGGAATGATACCTAGATTCCGCAGGGCTAGTTCTTTTACTGTAATATTCTACTACTTTATATTTTTCTTCAACCTTATGCATTAAAATAGCCCCATATCCCTTCGAACTAGCGTCAGTATGTAGTTCTATCGGATGATTGGGGTCAAATATCATTAACACCGGCGCGTCAGTCAGGACGGAAATTACCTTTTGCCTTATTTTTTCATGTCTATTCGTCCAAGTTATGTTTTTGTTATTAGAAGTAAGTGCATACAGGGGTTTCATTACCTGTGAAAATTTAGGAATGAATTTTCGGAAATAAGAAGCTAAACCTACGAACTGCCTAAGCTGTGTGACGTGCAGGTGCAGAACTCAAGGCTTGTATTTTACCCGGGTTGGGACGAACTTCTCCGTTATGAATTACATACCCAAACTAGAGTACCGATGTCTTCAAAAAAGAGCATTTAGAAAAATTAAAAGAGAATCCGGCTTTTACGAAGGTAATTAATACGGTGTCCAAGCTTTGTAAAGCTTGATGTATCGAGTCGGCAATAATTAGGACGTCATCCAAATAAACAACAATGTACGAATAGGCGAGGTCGCCTAAGGCATTGAGAATGGTCCTCTAAAAAACGGACGGTGCATTTTTCAATCCAAACGGCATCGTTATGTACTCATATTGTCCGTCGGAGGTAACGAACGCTGTGTACTCCGTCGAATTAGAGTGAATGGGAATTTGGTGAAATCCGTTGGCCACGTCCAGGCTAATAAAGTATCTCGCCTTTTGCAATCTCGCGATTTGGTCCGCAATAAGAGATAGAGAATACCCATCCGCGACCGTATTTTATTTAGCTCTCGAAAATCTACACACAATCTATCTGAGCCATCCTTTTTCTTCACGAGTAACATAGGGCTCGCGAATGGTGAACTACTAGGCCTTATGATTTTTGCGACCAATCATGATATCGTATTTTAAGTAACTATCAGCAAGGATATGAAAAGTTATCTCCAATGTAAAACCATTAATACATACAGTGGAAAACATCTGAGATGTATTTTTAATACAAGTATTTCCTATTCCCCGCATTACTACATCAGTCGTTCTTTTGCCAGAAAATTTCGAGGCTGCGGATTCTTTAATTAATGAGCATTCGGCTCCAGAATCGAAGTAAAATGGGAACGACTCACCCAGATGACTCAATCTACCAGTTGGAGACTCCACCACGCAGAAGTCGACTCAACGTTCGTTATTGGAATCATAGTTTCTTTCCCGCAGTAACAGACAATCAGGTGCGATACGACCCTCCTCACGACACTTGAAGCAAAACACCTTGGACGATGTAGCTGGTCGGCTTCCTTCCAGGCGTCGTGTATTCTTCTGTTTCCTCATCTTCATCCTCTTGCGGCACTCTGCTATTTTATGTCCGAGGACACCACAATAAAAGCACTTATTCCGGGAGTCAGGTAGCTTGTGTCGTTTGGGTTCGGGGCCCGTTGATGTATTACTTGTCAAAGACGCCGGCCTCTTCGCGAGAACTATCATTTCACTTAGAAATTGGTCTTCGGTCTTGATATCCTTCTCAAGTGCTATTTGTTTAATGCGCTGATCTTGTGCGCTCACTTGACGAAGAATGGTAGCGTTGATTGCTTCAGCCGTAGTTACATTTTGCCACTTCGTCTTCAGAAGGGAACGGAGACGAATGGCGTATGCTGCCATGTTTTCGTTTTTCTGTGGTTGTTCCCTGAATATATCCATTAGCGTCGAGGTTGCTGTATTTTTGCCACCAAAACGCGTAGTAAAAAGTTCCCTAAACATTGGCCAGGTAATCTCTTTGCCGTTCATTGTCTGCGTAAACCAATGCGCTGCAGAACCCTTTAGAGCACCATTTAAAGCAGACACTAGCGCGCTGCCTTGTAGAAGGTTGTCCTTCATAAGCAGATTAACAGCTGCGCACCATGCGGCTGGATCGGCGCCCGCAATTTCGAAATTAAAACATAGTAGCACTAGATTTCTAGGTTCCGCGCTCGGTTTCGGCACTAGCGGCTGGACTGTCTTGTGCACGAGGGTTACAAGTCCATCCATTGTTATGTTCAGCACTGATCCTCTCACTTCTGATGTCGGGTTGGCGTTGGGATTAGGGTTGTGGGCGTTTAATGAATCTTCACTGGAGTTAGCCATCGTTGTGGTACGATAAAGGTGAAGTATATTAGCACAAGTATGGATACTACGGAATCGACAATTAACTGCGGCGTTTAGGCACACGCGACACTAATGACAATGGCTTCAGGTTCGATAACGAATCCGCGATCAACGGGACAGCGAACTTATTATTTTCTTCAAAGTCTAAGTTGGACTCTATGTTAAAACACGAAGTATTCACGCATCCTAAAAACGCTACTAAACTCGTTGATGAGATCGTACGAGAGAGTGTCTCTCCGTCCCGGTGACGCTGCAGAGGAAAACTATGATGGGGTGTGTCTAAGGGCACCAGATCATCGGATTCGTGGAGAAAAGCTTTCGTTCGGAAAGTGAGGGAAATTGACGTTGCTGTTAATTGGTCAATTTCCATGTTGGTGGTTAGAGAAGGATGCTAGCCGCCCTTGAGTGAAAGTTGCTGGCGGGAAGCGTCATTCCTGAGAAAAATAGATTTCTCCTATCTTCCCGTAATTGGAACAAAGACTGTTTGTCTATTTGAAGGACTTTTAGTTAACTAAATCTTAAGATTTATAACGGGCCCTCAAGCTAGTTGAACATGTACTGTGGAGATGCGTCGACATCTGGTACCCATCTTACCCGAACAATAGGGTCTGCGTGTGGCGAGCCACGGGACAGAAACCGTTGGAATGTTTACTGTCGAGTGCCGCTACAACTATTTCTTTTTATGGAGAGCTATACTATTACTCGAAGCCTTTGTTAGACAAAACGTTCATTCCTTGACCGCGGCTACGTTCGGCGACTGGTTGTCGCCTCGAGCCCAAACTCACTATCACAAGTCTCGAACAAATACAATCGGATTGGATGACGACAGTTGTTTAATTACGGCTATGGTATAATCTAGATTACAATGTTACTGGGTTTTCCCAAAGTTCCAAAAGGAAGGCTCCGCGGTGTCCTTTCATCTTCGACATATGTAACATCACAGTTGCGTGAAAATGCACCGAATTAAAAGAGGTAAACGGAAGAAGCAGATTTTTTCGAAATATCGATTGACTTTTGTTGTTTAGGAGCTCGTAAACGTTACCAAACTTTACGTATTTCTAGACGTCTCAGGGTAGTTCGCCCCTTTAAATTTCGTGGAGGAAAAGTCAGTGGATTGCGTTTGAGAGAAGAAAGTTCAGTGTGCATTGACAGGAAGACAATATAACGGAAACACTTCCACTTTTCGCTTTTCCGTGCTCTTTCTCTTCTTCGCGATTTTCCACCCGGCAACTTCCACCCGTCAATGTACATCATTCTCCTACTTACGCGTCTCTCGGAAGACTACAGTGCAACGACGCTTGTGGGAAATTCGTTGGCGAGGAAGTGTAACGTCTCTAAGTTATTCTAGAAACGTAAACGTGTCGTTCGAGACTTCCTTGTCACTTCTTTGCCGTCATTTCACTAGCCCGGTACTTACGACCTCTTATACATGTTAAGTAAGTGCCCATGTGGAAAACCTAGAATCAGATTCTACTTTTTAATAAGAAACTTGTCTAAACCAACTTTCCTCGAAGATGAAATATTCGAAGCGAGAGAGAACTGTCTTGAAATGTAACTCACCAAAGTGATCCTTTATTCAAAGTGTCGTTGTAAAAGTCTCAGTTATGTACTTTGCCATATATGGAGTCACTCGTTCGTTGTACAGTTTCACACGACATGCCTCGAAAAGAAATATACCTTCTGATCTCGACTGAAGCAGGTTAATCTGACGAGAGGCTCTCGAAAGGAATCCGAGACAGTGTGTAGTCATTCTTCCGGGCACGATAGCTCCGACGATAGATAGAGCAAGGAGAGTAACAGTAAAATCGTCGCACGGTTTTCCAGTCCGTTTACGCGACAAAAGAAACTGTTGCCCTCGAGCTACTCCGTGTCCGAAGGAAGACGAGAACTCGGGCTTTCTTGAATTGGTTACGTGGAACCCGAGAAAAGACGTTACTTTACGTAAAATCGTCCACGAAGAAAAAGGACGCAGCGAGTTCGATATATCGATGGTCACTGTGTCTTTCTTTAGTTTTTTTTCTTTTTCCCTTTTTGTTTCTTATCTTTTTTCTCTCTTCTCTGGTTCGACTACGACGAAAAATTTCAATCTCTGCGTTCAGCTGACAGGGGACGATCGAATAAAATTCTGTTGATAAATTGTTAAGGTACATTGATTTGTAGAAACATTCTATCTCTTATTGCGTTGATTTATAAAGAACTTTGTATTCACGATGAAACTTCATATTGTACTTTGTACGCATTTCACGCAATGAGCAGTATGTAGCACTCTTGTGTAGTATTTGTTCGTGCCATGTTGTTTTTTGAATGAAATCCTTCAAAGAACATTATCGTCGCGTAATTCGCTTGTACAAAATGAATTTCGAGCCTGCATTCATTCGGGAATGTTGTGCAAACTCTGTTGTTACCGAATTCCTTTCGTGTGCATCAACTCGCATTTGAACGCCATGAGAGTTGTTGCTGCAAATTTGAAACGCAGTGAATTCAACAAACTTGCATTGACTGAAGAATTAAAAATTTTACCTACACTGTAGAAACGTACAAATTTACTAATTTAATGGAGAATATCAATTGAAATTTTCCAAAAGATGGTTTAATAAAAGCAAATAAATGAATTATAAAATAACCACAAATAAATCATTATTTTGTATCTTTATTTTAGCATGAAAATATAAAGCATGTACTATCTTCTTACTATTGTCTGATATTTTTCATTTCTCCAGGATATAATATTTCAATCTCTTAAAGAAAGAATGTCTGACCTTTGCCTATTTCGCGATTTTCGTTCTGTATATCCACATGGACTGTCACACGTCTGTAACAATTATATATTCCATGCTATATATCGAACATCAGTTTATAACTTATCCTATAAAGCTATAAACCATCCTCGTTTTCTCAGTCCGACATTCGAAAGAGAAAAAACAGTCGCAGATGCACGAATCTCGAGCTGCACTTTCGCAAGGTTACAATCGCAGATCGGGTCACATAAACAATAGCGTAATTCGTTGTGGATCGACACTCACGCTTCTCTTGTCCCTTTTTCAACGGGATTCCAATCTGCGTTTCGCGTCCTCTCATCGCTTACCTGTCCACGCGCGGTGCTGCGTACGCTTCTAGCAATTTGTATCCATGAAATACGATGCAGCCGTTATAACTTACCGTGAACGAGTCGGTCTTATTGCTCGTGTATGTTCGTTGTATTTTCTCGCTACTTTCCACGCCCAGTTTCTCGTTTCACAGAAAGTCATCCCGGGGTCCAGAAATGCGCACAAACTCCTGCAGAACAAGAAATTGCGCAAGAAAGCTTCGTTTCTGTTCGTGATTGGTCTGTTACGAGTGGAAAGGTTAGTGCACTGTTTGGATGGATTGGTTTGTTTGTGCAGATACATTTGTTTCTTTTACGTCTTGTGTGAGAACTCTTGCACAATAAGTTGCACAGCGACCCAGCAACCCTTAAAATGACGAAGAATTAATTAAACATAGTACAGATCCGATAATTTTGTGATCTTTATTTTGCTAAAAATAGAACAACCTTACATCGTGCAATTATTAAAACTACCACGTCGTAATTCCATTTAAAACTTATATAATTATTTCGTAGAAAATTTCCAAAGCGCATATTAGTTATATTACTTGCTGTTAAATAAACAATGAAGAAATATCATAAAAGAACAACAAGAAATAGGATATAGCCAATAAAAATGAAGCCACTTCTTTTTTCATGAAAATCTTCACATTAGATTTACTCAATTTCAAATGATTGAAGGTTGGTAGCTTCCAGCATAACTTGGCCCAATTATTAGTGGAATTTCGCAAGATACAAGTTATATGTATACGCGTGTGAATAAATTCAAAATCGAGAAACTACTTTTGGTCTTTTTACAAAAGTATCTTAGAATCAGGTATCTACTGATTGATTGTATTAAAAAATTCTCTACATGCAAAGAGTTAGGATACTCGTATATTATCTGCAGACACATTTCTTATTTCGTTGACAAGTTACAGATAGAATGAACCCTCGCTCAAGTTGATAAACTTCCTGCCAGTACTCCCATTTTTATTTCCGATAATTGATGACGTGCTACGTAAGCTGGAAACGCCCTCAGGAGTCCTCCTTCCCTATTGCACTTGTTGCCATAAATTCGATTGTCTGTTCTATACCTTATCCTCGAACACTCGCAGTTAAACAAAAACACTGACTATGAATATTATACATGAATATTACATATACAAACAGTCAGAAAAGTCTGTACATATATAATCACATCCCTTAAATTCGGAAGCAATATTTCTGACAATAAATATTTTATTACACGTATGATACGCATTTTCAGAAATAACAGTTTATTACATTTATTACATTTTTGTCAATTATAACTGTTCTTTTTTTTTTAATCGTCGTGTCTTTCTACTGCTTATTCTTTAAACTTTCTTTTATTTTCCACTGTAGAATTTCATGATCGATTCCGTATCTGTAAAGGATGTGTATGCCGCTTTCATCGAAAATTTGATATGAAAGCTACGCTCAATTTCGCCGCACATATAGTTGCCCATTAAACGTTTCGTTTCCATCTTTTTGGACCGCAATCCTCTTGAAACCACTTCGATCGCCGGCGAAAGAGGAAATCCCGTTTCCTGCGAAATTTTAAATGCTATCGCATAAAGAAATTGCTTTTGGTAAATCCTTGCCAATAAACGGCACACTCAGCCCTTGGTATTGGTAAATTTGAAAACGGTGGTGAGAGTGGCATCTAATAACAGCGGCAGCGTGGCTCGTATGCAAATGTAAGGGAGAAGTAAATTTCTGCTTTAATCTAAAGCAATCAGTTCGTTCCTTTCCTCTCCATAGCAAAGGCAGAACGTTGAACGCTGTGAGCGCGTGTACACCCTGTTTGTTGGATCGAAACACGAATTTCTCGGTTTATTTTCACGATTCTGTAACGGTTGAACTCTCCCTCTTTGCCTGGAACGCGTGTTGCAAAATGGACGGCTGGACCTTGTTACATTATTTCCGTTTAAATCTCCATGGCTTGCAGAAATTGACTGAAAGTTATTTTGTGGCAATGTTGAATGTTGTGGCAGAAAGTTTAGTGGTAATGTTGATATCTAGTAAATGTCATATATTATTTATTTCTGCGTGGAATTTCCGACTACTGTCTATTTGTATTAGAATTGCTAATCGTAAGACTTTTCGCTTTTTACATTTCGAACTTTCACGATAATTAGATGACGTGATTCTGCATTTTTCGGTCCTGCCCTTTCGTCAATATTCCAGTTCTCTTGTTTTACTAAAATACCTGGATGTTCGTAATATAATTAACGTTTATTTCTATCGCGACAGGATTATGATTTTAACTATAATTATTTATATACAACATATTGGAGAAAACATTTAACGTAAATATTAATGATGTTCGCAAAGTATTTTCAATTAATACGCGGAAGTAAACTGAGACGGATCTTTTCGTAGAACTTGAAATTTTTCATCGTTCGTGTAACTAAAGAGTAGTTGAAAAAGATGGCAAGTTCAAACACGAAAGTATATTTGACTAAAAGAAGCTTATTTACTAGCGTGAAACGGTAAATTTATTGACATAATATAACTACATAATTTCTTTGGCATTTTATAGCATTTCTTCGGTTAAGGAAATATTCCGGGAGTGTTAACAGACAGTTTATACTACCACATTATAAATTCATTATAATCATCATTACGTTTGTAAAGAGAAGACAAATTTTTATTTAATTTCTTAAAGACAGACATTAGATTTATGAATTTAATTCGTTTAAAACGAACATTCTTTTTTTTTTTTATTTATTAGTAATTTACAATCAATTCTCACATTGAGAATTTTCAGTGATTTTCTCTGGCGTGGCGCAGTGACATGGCTAATTATTTATAATAAGTTAATACTTATTATAGATAAGTATAATTATAAATAAGTATTATAAATAAGTAAATATTACTCAATATAAATATCTAGTTAAATCTTGTGCTTAGGTCTAACGGGTAGTGTTTTTTTAGCCTGCGGACCTGGTTCGACGTATTAAGTAATTTAGTAATTAGGGGGTTTCGATGTTTGTTGACTCTTTTGTTATATATGTTGCTATATTTTGTTATTTCTTCTTTGACTGTGGGTATCTTGAGGTCGCGATGTATTACTTCGTTGGTGACATACCAGGGTGCATTTAGTAGGGATCTTAGCGTTTTCGACTGGAAGCGTTGAAGTATTTCAACGTTGGAATTACTTGCTGTTCCCCATAGATGAATTCCTTCGAAGGGAACACTATTTTTCACGTTCACTTCCCTCACAAAAAATTCTACCCTATATGAATCACGTTCCTTTCAATTATACCTACTACAATTTGAAAATTACCCGGTATAGATTCAAAAATACGCGAAACTAATTGCGCTACGCTACCCTACAAAATCAAATTAAATCAAAATCATCAAAGTGATCAACAATTGTCGCTATAATTAGGCGGTGAGTTCGGTCTTTCTATCTTCAACGAACGATCTACTATATAAACTGTTCACGACTGTTTTTGGCAAACTTTTGTGTGGTCAATGTGAAAATGAAAATTATTCGCAGTCTGGTGACAGTTTGCTAACAAATAGCTCGTTATTCGAACACGTAGCAAAATAAATCAAAGTTCTGCGCGCTTTTCCTCGTTTAATGACTACTCGTCCGCCATTAACGGTAACAAGTTGCAAACAAAGCTACGCTTAATTAGGCGAACTCGATAAATTATTATCAATTGGCCTCTGTGAAACAGGAACATTTGGCTATTTCTTATTTCACCAGTGGGTAACGAGCAACAGTGTAATCAGGGAGCATCCTTTAATTTACACGGTAAACTCTCTGTGAATGGAGTTGTCGGTAAAATTGATATTTCAAAGGGTTGGTCAAGGAACACAGATCCTTTCTATAGTGTTTGTACACATTTGTTCCGGTCGTTTGTTCCCGGTTGCTGTTCCACTGCACTAAAATGTAATTAGGAATTTGTTGAAAACAGATTTTCTATAAAATTATTGTTCTATGTTTCGTCTATTTAGAATATGGAATTGATTTTCCTTTTGAAAATCTAGTATTTCGAATCGAATTTTAATATTTCTTTTTGCTACCAAATATGTAATATACTATATTATTTTTATTAAGTTTATTTTATTATTAGATTATTAGATTTTTATTTCTATTATTTCTTTTTATTATTTATTTCTATTATTAGAATATTAGTCTATAGGTGTTGGTGCATTTATAACAATTTTATTGTACAAGGAAAAATGAAGCAATGCATAAAGCGTCAAAAGTAAACAACACGTGGAATATTCTTTTGTAACAGAAACTGAAACACATTTTTATACGAAACAAGTTTTTACAATTGTAGATTTATATAAAATTCCATTCTTTTGGTTTTACATTCGATTCTAATTTATGATCTCATTGTCAGCTTGGCTTTATTTTCGATTGAAAATCGCGAATTTTCATGTGCTATAGGAAACAGGAACGATATTACGAATGTTTTACTGCAGTGTACTACAGAACAATAAATCGTATTTCCTTGGGAACAATGAACGTAGAATCTGAATTGTATTAATGTTTCGTTCCATAATTATGTTTATGTATAAGCACTTATTGTTCTAATATAATTTATTCGGTGCAATAATTTTGTCTTTATAATATCACATTTTCTTTTACAAAGTTTGCCATATTTCAATTTCTTTGATACCGATCGACGATCATATATCTTTGAAAAAATTATTATAATGATAAAATTTGAATATAATAATAGACTTATAGAACATTATATTATATCGTTAATTTCGTTGAGGATATATTTAGAACATATATAATATTCATTGTGTATACTCATTAATTATTCTTGTTTCATCTAAATTAATAGCACAGGTAAATATTTCTATTAGAATTTAATATATGTATTTCATGGAAATAATCTCATTGTGAATTTCTGTAATTTAGCAAACGTGTCATTAAGTTGTTATATTATAATTGTCACTTTGCAACAACAAAACATTCGAAAATTGTCGTTGCGCGTATCAGGAATAAGTTTAATCAGGAAGAAAGAAAAGAAAATAATTTTCTTAAAAGTAAGAAAGAGATGTGATTTTTCGATCATTTTTTTTCAGTAGCAAGCAGTTATTTTATTTTCACAATATTTAATTTTCGCACGTATTCTATTACACTTTCATCTACTATTCGCGATATTATTTGATTCTGTAACATATTAATTAGCAATTTCAAAGCGTTTTATTATATTTAGAAAAATGAAGTATTTGTAACGTGATTAAAAATTCCCCGACGCAGATTAGAAAACAGAAATAAAATCAGATAACGTACCAACCGTATTGTTCTACAAAATTGCCTTCTTCTTATATGACGAACAATTAAATTCAAACAAGATTCATATTCCAAGTTACTAAATTTATTTCAAACATAATAAAAACCAGTTTTTGATAATTCTTAACTCGTAACCATTCATCACGGTGTTAACATCTTGTATATACATGTATATTCCTTGTGTATATTCGTGCAAAAGAATAATGTTCCTTGTACACCATAAAAATAACGCTCATAAGTTCGCCGCCTTCGTTTTTCAAACTCGCCAGGAGATTCTGTAGAACATACGTCCTCCGGTCATGGGGACTTTTCTCGACTGCCAAAACAATTTAATTTAGTTTAACGTGCTTTGAATTTCGTTACCGTACTTACGTCCGAGTTTCATTGTCGACGTCGGGCACGGTCAAAAGTCTCGCCGTGCGGAATTTACCGGATAAAGTGGTTAGTTTGTGAGTCCGGCTGCTTCTTCCGTCAAAAACTGCTGCACCTCGAGAGTAGAATACCCGAACGAACACGTACGAGCCACAAATTCGTAGCAGGTCTCGCATCGTTGCGATACATTACGAGGATGTTGGGAGATGATTGCACGAACGCTCAATTTCAACACTAAACGCGAACAATGAATAGTTGTGAATAAAAATGATCATTTACTACTGTCTTCCCCTATTTTTTTGCCTTTTTCTTTTTTCTTTTTTTAGTGAATTATGAACTTGTCGTATTCCGTCCCTTTGAAAAATTCTTTACTATTTCCGAATGCTTGGAACTTTCATCAGTTTTTTAGTTCACTTGCTAACTGCTTCGCATATTTGATAATTTTAATAAAGAATTGCATTTTTTATGTTTTTGTAAAGAATTCTTCATTTTATAATTAAGAATTTTTATAAAGGAATTTTATTAAGAATTATTAAGAATTTTATTAGTAATTTGTTAAATTTAGTAATATTTCCTGTGCTTACAAATTTATACAGTGTAATTTGGTGAGACCCCATTAGGCAAATGAAGAACATTAATTCGAATTTCATATGTACAAATTTAATAACTTCCTCTATTTTTCTACATATTTACGAGTCTCGCAAATATGGTTTCCTTTGATTCGGAAAATTTAATTAAAAACGCGTCAACAATGCGGTGGAAATAAAAGAAGATTCCCGCGAATGTAAAACAGAGGGAGCTTTTGTAACGCACCTTATAAATAATGACAGAACATATAATACTATGAAGTCATAACGTATAATGGGCAGTGTACGCACTCAAACATTCGCGGTTGTGAGCAGGTTGACAAAGGAAATGAGTTGCAGGCAAGACAAATTGATTACCAAGTGGAATATATGAATTTATTGGATGCTTGACTATTAAGGGACTGTCCCTTCTAGATATGGTACAAAATACCTACTGTTATGTCGTGTCCGACTATCAGACCGCGACCCTTGAACTTCGTAAGACGCGAATGAACCGTGCTCTACGACTGACTGTGTGTAACTGACTGCCGTGTTCGGCAGTCATACCACCACCTGGGGGTGTCATAAGGCGGGGGCTCAACTCTAATCTTGATGACTGCTCCTTGACGTCTCCGTCCTTCATGTGTGACGGCCCTTGGTTCTCGTAAGATGGAAAACAATAGTTATTGACGATTGATTTCTCACATCTGCTCAGCTGTTGATCGCTTAAGATGACGGTGTGAAGGATAAAAGTTTCCTTCTTTTCACGAATAGTTTATGACACTGTTGGCCCTTCAAAAGTTTTCGGGTCAAGACCACTCTTAGGACATATTCAGCAGTATCATAAATCCTTACTTTTTCAATGGTCTTGAACAGACAGAAATATATCTCTGCTCGAGATAGTCTTAGTTACATTAGCTTCAAAATTGACAAAAATTAGGTATCTAATAAAGACGTTGAGGAATTGTATTTTTTACAATGAAAAGGGTATAAACAGCTATATAAAGCAGTATTAACGATTCTATTAGAACATGCGTGTAATTTAAAATTCATAATCTGTATGAAAATATGAGAATTTCTAGGCATTTGAACATTTTCTAAGCAATAATATATAAGAGATATAAAGATATTCATTTTTCATCACGCTCATTTAAAAGATATCTTGCATATTTAATGAAGTAAGTCTCCATACGTTAAAAAATTGCCTCCCTAACATAGGAATTATTGATTCGTTAAACTCTACTCTGAATTTTAGACCACCCTGTATATCATCGTCAAAAGCAGAGCTGATGTAACGAGCTTCCTTTATTGCTCAGGCAATAGGAGAAACTTTCGGCACAAGATTTCGTGCTTTTCGCCTTCTCCGATATATATAGTATACTTGGTCTCTCTTCTTCCCAGTCTCGTTGAAACGTGGCCTTTTGAAACGAAATCGCGAACAAATGGCACCGTAATATCATAGACATCGACGACCCATTTCGTTCATTTGTCGTGGCTAATTTTCCTGCTCGTTATTCCTCGTGAAAGTGGGAACGCCACTTATTACGGCTTGTTTCGTGCATCAGTATGCTAAATATGTATGTCGAATTAAAGGCTTTGACCCGAAGCTCTTTTAACCCTTAGAGATCTTTCACGATCGTGACCCATTTTTTTTAATAGAGTGTGAATGAAAATCTGGCCTTTTATGATTCTTTTTTTTTTTCTTTTATTACATCCGTACGTATGTATATTTCGCGTGGATTAGTTAAACTGCGTTCCAAAGTTCATAGGTTCTATTTCCTTTGAAGGTTATGCTTCGTCGACTTTGAGATTAAAGATGATAGTTACATATGTGTTTTAAATTGTTGATATTAATATTTATGGATTAATCAGGTTGATGTTAGTGATTCGCAATAATTTCAATAGCTATCTAATAATTGTTAATATTAATGATTTAGATTAATAGAGCAATGATTCATGATCATTCCGTAACTATTAACACTAACTTTAATAATTCGCCATATGAATTATAATATATCAATGCTAAATTGTGCAAATGCCAATTATTAAGCTTCGATATGCGACTAAAATAATAATTGTCAGATTTAAAAAAAATGTTCTGTTATAAGATACTTGTTCTTGTAATTTTATATTAATAAAATGAGATGTAATAGATAGATTTTATCCGCGTGAAAACAAAATGAATCTATTTACCGAATATCTGGGAAATTTTCATTTAACTCGACATTCACGTGGGTATCTCCACAGTTTATACACATCGAATTCTGCATCCCCCGGGGGAGAACGAAGTTTCTTCCGCCGGCCTGATGTCCGTTTTCCGCGTGGAAAGGCGCGGTCCACGGACTTGCAAAGTGCATAAAAGTTGTTGAAAAACTTGCCGGTTATGTCGAAAGTTTCGCCAGTAATGAAATTCCATGTTCGAGACTGAGAGGCTGAACTCTTCTGGTCGTCGATCAGCTTTGCCCTCCGTCATTCATGTTGCCTCGCGCTCCCTTGAAAGCGTCAACCATTCGCACCGTGTATAACGCTGGTGCGAGGGATGGAATGTGGTTGTAAAACTCGCGTGATCGACGACGTGGCAAGTTGTTACATCGTGTGACGTAGATGAGGTCTTCTTTTAGCACGTGAAACACGTAGGGCTCGGTTAATATCGAAGATGCGAAAGCACAGTAATCTTTTATCACGATATTGACAGATTGCATAGTTCTTGAGACAGTGCATTAGGTATTACGATTTGCTGGTGAAGCTTTCTGATTTCATTCTTAGACAGACCAATGTTGTAATTTGCCTGTGACTTTGAAATTTCGAAAATTACAGTTGCAGATATAATTTGTACGTACGCGGAAAATAGAAAGTAATCTTCATTTTTTCGTTTGTTTCAGGTGAGTTTGAAGTATAATTCTACGGTTTGAAACTTCCTTTAGTATTATGTGAAGTGAACCTGTTCATGTAAGTAATTTTCGCATGTTTAATTCTTCATTTTTCATTAGCGACCTTCTTTGTTTTATATAGAAGCTTGTTCTTTTTCTCTCCCTTAATCTTTCTGAAAGCTAAGATCAACGAAGATGGGAGATAGTAGATAGAAATAACCACGTAATACAAAGAGAAGCAAGATAATCAACTTGCACCCGTTGTTTTCGTTTTCTTACAATGTTACTTTCTTTTTTCCTTCTCGACTTTTTATAATGCCCCGCGAAAGAACGTACAGTAGCATCCTGGAATAATCATACGGCACGATAAGAAAAGTAGCTCTGTATGTTTCGAGCCAACATCTTTGCTCACTGTTACAACAGCAATTTTCATTCAGAAGACTCGAGTGTTTAGGTATCAACTTCAATGTTTTCCGCAATTCCCTCGTTTACCTTTATTACAACTAATTTTAAACGTTGTATAAATACAGGATTTAGAGAGTAATAGTGTTACGTCGAGCGACACTCTACCTAGACCAGGCCACACACCGCGGGCGGGATGGCAACCAGATGTCCGCACGTCCTTATCTTGTCCCTCAATAGTCTTAAGAATCGACCATAAATCTTAGGACATTCTAGAAGGTCCGTCAGACCGAACAAATATCTCTAAACTAAATCGGTATCTAAAGGCTATTGTTTATGGCAAGAAGATACTGAAAGTTCGTTTTGCTCACGTACGATACTTTACACTAGCAACTATCTATCGAGGGCGGCTAAGACCCTTCCTAGTCCATCAACCTTCTTGTATCCAATCAGAAACAAGTCTACTGCCCTCACTTTTCTTAACCAAAATCGTCATGAACAAATCGGCTTTCTCGCGTCTTTAGACACACCCATCACTAGCTTTTCTCCGACACAACATCGCCACTTTTTGACTTACCTATTCTTCACCGTTAGAATAGTCAACATGTCATTACCGAGTTTCATACCTTAAATCAACCACTTATCTAACTTATACATACGCATCAGTGTAACTATTTTTCTATATACAGTTGTTGGAATAAACATTAATTTATACCTGTTAATTCAGTGTAAATTCAGTTGAATCACCCCTATTGTCGTAATAGAAATCAGGGGATCGATCATTTCGTAGCGTCGATTATTTAATCATAACGGGAATTTACGACTCCCATTGACGTGCCTTCTCGCGATCGCGTCTCTCCGCGAATGGTCGAAAATACAAATAGTTTACGAATTATCCTAATCTGCCTTACAAAGGATAATTTAGTCTAATCTACCTTGAAAATGGGCCTCGGTCCATGAAAGTTCGTGTAGTCTTGTTCTGAATGTTCACAATGTTTCTTCCATTCCCAAAAACTACCCTTCTCTTTGCTATTAAAGAATCTCGGACCAAATTCCCTGATATCGAAGACAATGGTAGCAAAGAGAACCTAAATATGCAAAACCATGGAGGAACGCGAGTTCAGATCTAAATTCGGTAATTACGTCCTCACCCTTAACCTAACAAGCTTCTTTGAACGAGGCTTAGGCTTGCAAACGCTTGGGTCGTTGACTAGACACCGAAACTAGCCAAGATCAGTGAATAATTTCACGATCACGGTGGCGACGACGAATTTTCACGAAAAAGCACAGCGCGCATTGCTTCTGGCGTATACTACTTGTATAAGCTCTAACATCCCGTATACAGTACGTTTCAAAAATATAGGGTGAAGTAGAATTATGTAAATTAAGCTTCAACTGATATTCTGTGCATTTCTCCAAATTAGAATTTCTCACAAATGCATAAGTATCCTACTTATGAGATCCTACTTGAAAATTACTACGTCACGTTAGAAATAAACGTATGTAGAAATTTACTATAATTTCTTTTCCTTTCTTACGTAACCTCAACCTAACCCCAACCTAACCTCTTTCTCACGTATCTTTTCTTAGTAAACCTTGCAGAAATGATAAAAGTATTCATAAAAATATTTATCCTATTAATCCTACGAATATAGCGCGACGATGTACAAAAGTTTCTTACTTGACAAAAATAACAGGAACAAAAGGAATTGTGTGAAACGCTCTGTAGAAATCCCGAAGTAGTATTGGTACGTAGGTACTAGTATGACAGTAGTGGTGCCGACCATAAATGGTACTTCGCGTTTCTACATTTAAAATGAGCCTCGCTTTGCATAATTGTACGCCGATCTCCGTGCACGTACGTTTCACTAATACATTTCCGTGACATGGTTCTTCTTCGTTCCTGCGCTTCCCCTTTGCCTCGGATGTCTGGAACAGAAGTAGTGGTAGGTTCAGTTTCAATGTGTGCTTATACAATATCCAAGGTACATTTCACAGAATTCGTATACTACTTACTCAAATATACATATAACAGTTCATTCAATATATTTGCCAAGTATTCGATCTTCGCTAACGGTTTTAATTAGATTCGTAATTTCTTGGTGTTTTGGACTTTTTTAATTACGGTGTTTTCGATTTCTAGAATTTCTAGGACGCTGCTATTAACTATAGTAACATTAATACTAATAATCGCCTAGTGGTTGTCGCCTATTGCGATCTTATCTCGGTGGCTACAAAGATTTTTTGTATAATATGTTGCTTTCAGTTGCTCTTCTTCTTTCATCTTACTTTGGTTACTAGCAGCATTTTCGGGTATTCCCTTGTAATATGAAAACTATGCACTACAGTGCGAACATTTCTAGAATGTATGCTCTTTGATTTCAAGTTCATAATTATCGCATATTGCACATCGCACCGTTTCCCTAATCTCATGAAATGTGTTGTTCCTGCTACTTAAGCTAATTTATAATTTTCGGTAGTTAAAATCTTGAAATAATTGGAGTTTTGGAACTTCGGAAACTTGGGATCTTCGGTTAATGTTTAAGGTAGGTGATCCACTTCGTTGCTTTTTCTCGTCGATTGACTTTTTCGTTCTTTTGTTTTTAAGTTTCCCTTTTTATCTAAATTTCCGTGGAGATACGTAGGTATACATTTTTTTCCTGTTGGTGACGTTGATGTTGACCGAGCGGAGTTGGATGACATAGCGGTTTAAAGACTGAATGCAAAATGTTTGAGGGAATTTGTTTTATCCGCGTGCTGCGGTGGTGTGTTTCGGTGAAATGCTATTTGTAGTCAGCTTGGAAAATTCTCTGCAATTTTACTCGTGCATTTTTTCCTCCCTCGTTGTTTTAGTTTTTGAGACGGATCTCCATTTTTTTTTTTTTTTCGTTTTCTCCTTTCCCTTGCTTTGCTTTGTCATGAATTTTATCCGCGCGCTGCGTTGAATTATGAATTACAATCGCTGCCGAGTTAAACATTGGACGAAGGAATATCTCAAATTGTAAATATACGGTAGAATGCTGTAACGAAGAGTACGGTTGCGCTTTGTACACTGTATGCTGAATGACGATTGCAATTGGTTAGTCTGTCTCGACTAATTCACTGCCACTGAGAGTTATTTTCATTCCTTCTAATGTGTGTAATACGAAAGTATCTTTATATATTATACAATAAATTAATATATAATATACCAAAATTATATAGTATATATTATGATAAGTGTTTCAATATTTTATATATTTATAATAAATTTTCTTGAAAATAAATATCTGTATTCTTAGGAAACATTTACTATGTCATTTAATCTTTTTGTGAAAGATCGTGGTAAAGTATAGTAAAATAGAGAAAGATTAATCATACAACTACTAGTAGATATTATTGTGATTTAAGAGTCAAACAGAGATTTGTTTCATTTACTATTATAATTATATTTTACATATGTATATACATTGTATCTCTGAATATTATTCGGTTCTGAATATGCATAAAAATTCCTTTTTTTATAGATATTTTGTAACATTACGTGTATTTTGTGCACTTTTGCACCTTTAAATATTTCATAAATGCATGAACATCCACAGTCTTCCTCAGCTAAATTACGTTTTAATCTCGAAATCAACCGAGTCACGCTTTGCTCAAATTTCCCCCAAAAAGACAACTCGCCGCACATGTCCCCTGTTCAAGTTAGGTCTCATCGCTCTCGAATAATTGCTATACTATTTCTGTGGACTCGTTTGACATCCACCATCAAATCAGTTATACGATATTAATTCCACGTGCTGCGGGAAGAAACAAAATGTTCCTCTTTCTGCTTTACATCCAGTGCACATCCGCAAACGACATCAAAAATCAGCTTTGAGCGGTAACGAACTAAACATTTTGTCTTTGTAGACATGTACAGAGTATCCTATGACAAGAATCGACATAGAAAGATAAGTCGACAGTATAAAATTTTTCATACAAAGCTTCACTACCGATGGTCGAGCCTTCAAAGTATTTTTAACAATAATCCAACTATTTTCTTAGAGGTATATTAACTATTAAATCGTCTACCATTATCGTTAACATTCTCAACCATTAAAAATTAAAAATTCCTCCTTATATCTGTGAAAATCAGATACTTCCCGGATACCAAGCAGTATAATAACGGTAATTTATCAAATTACCAAGAAATTGATCAAAAACACTCCTCAATTTTGATGATGGTAGAAATATCCACATTTATAGTTAAGAGTTAACACATATGTATTTAGAAAGTTTTCTCAAACATACATCTTATGTATTTACACATAAAACTACCGTTTCTCTGCTTGTGCCATAATTTACAGAACACCCTGTATATTGTAAACACATACAGGAAACGCGATAGTAGAGAAATCACACGACTGAAAAAAGATACGGCAACGAAAAGGTTCTTTTACGGCGAGACAGAGAAACAGGTTTAAAAAAATGGCAGAGAAAAGACAGCAAAGGGGGAGAACGGGAAAGCGGAAACACCGAAAGAGTTTCTGGCTGTGACTCGACTCGCGTTTTAGTTTCGTCTGGATGTCTGCGACCACGAAAGAGTGGCAGCAGACGTTGTTAAATACGCGGATGTATTTCGTCGCGTGAATCATTAATCGAGCAACGACTTCGCTGATAATAACACGCTCTGCTCGCTGTAGGACAGAAATCGAGGTACGGCGAAGAAAGAGGCGTTTGAAATTTTCCTCTTGGATCCATGAGACGAGATGGAAGATAGGATACAGAGAATTGACTGAGATATGTGATGAGGTTGCGTGCGAGATTAATTACAATTCTCTATGTAGTGATATTGTTACACCACGCGACAAAACGATAGCACATCTAAAAAATTTAATGCTTTCACAATTTGCACATCTATATATATATATATCCTTTTTGTTATGCAACACAATATATTAATATAGAAAATAAAAAGAAAGAGATTTATTGTTTGAATATTTTTAAATATAATAATTGAAATATACTTGCTTTCGATCGATCTGTATATTTTCCAGTTTGGTATTATATTGGGTTGGCAACTAAGTTATTGCGGATTTTGTCATTAGATGGTATTGACAAAATACATTTCTCCGAGTTGTATAGCAAATTCTGAATAATTTTTCGCCTCCAATGTAAAATATATGAGGCCTTTGGTACCCAGTATTTACATACTTCCCTTTCTTCAAAGAGGGAGTGTATTTTCTCCTTTAATATAGAAGTCAGTGTGCCATTTTTTAATTACGAAGATAAAAGAAAGCTTTCTCTTCATTTTTATTTACCGAAAAAAGTTCGTACTTCAAACGACGATAAAATCGTCCACGTCAAATTGGAAATTGACTGGTTTCGCTCAATTGTTTTCTTCTTTGTTTTTTCTTCCTCGATGATTTTTCTTTCGGTATATTATTATCGATTATTGCGCGAGCCTATTTACAAACATATGAAAGTGAATTTACGCGTGGCAAAGCGGACGTTTAAGCGAGGTGGAAAAAACTAGAAAATTGGCGTATTGATTCTCTTTATGTCGACGTTTTGGAGCAGCTCCGTATGTACAAACACGCGTCATATCCGCTAGTTTCGAACGTTATTTCTGTTTGGGACGGATTACATAGGAGATCCGTCGACAAATTTTTTCAAAGGACCCCGACCGTTTCCCAGGTTAACTTGCATGGATTTTTTGATTTTGCAGCGGTGTTTTCAGACCTTTTTTGAATCATGCCTCAACTCAACGCTTCAAAGACTTTGATATCATCCCTAGCATAATAAACGACCAAGTCCTGAAAAAGTATAAATAGACATTTGAAATGACAAATAAGAAACACAGATAGAATTGTTCGTAATTTGCTTGCCTTTAATGAATAGAAATTTACAAGATATGAGAGATTACGTTTACGTTTCCTACTATCGAATGCAATTGCAACAGTGTTCGTTTTACTTCAGTTAACACTAGCGCAACTTTTTCATAATCTAAAAACTATCACCTATTTCATATTGAAAAATCCATTATTGTTTATAGTTACTAATTAAATCACTAATTCCATCAAATAATTTCCTTCTAAATATTATATTATAATTGTATCGTAAATAAATAATTAAATAGATAATTAAACAACTCCGTAAAATAAAAGGTAGAGAAAAGAGATGATCTTATAACCTCAGTTTCTAAAATTTTCCTAGCAATTTTCGAACAAACGGGTCTAAAACCGCGATATATTTAATATGTAGCTTTTATTGTAAGAAAACTGTTTACGTCTTTCTGAATTATCCACCAGCTTGTGGAGTTAATCAATCTCACAACTGAAAAAGAAATGATACTATAGATAAGGTAACTAAACACAGAAAAATGTATTATAATTTTGTTTGTTAAGAAATTTTCAACAAATGATTCTAGTTACTTTTATATGTATTAATTGTTAGCGCTATTTATGTCTTCATAAATAATCGCCTTGATTCGTCTTTATAATGTGTATACTAATAATGTTTGACGGGTGGAATATATCTTTTTCCGTTATTGACCTATCACAGGGATATAATAATAAAAACTGAACTATAGTTATAGTAAAAATTGATGGTCTTCCTGTTTGAAATTTTTTTATGTCTATTGCATTGAATTCTGTGTCTTTGTTGAATTGTATATAGTACGGTTCTAATCTTTCTAGTTTAATCCATTGCATCTGAAGCCAGTTAACTGTCATTCCTGTAACTATTTTCTTTCTGTTAGCGATGAAGTGTTCGAATGGTTTCGTAGAAAGCAAGTGGGTATGATTCATCTTAGTTTTCTCGAACTAAACTTCTGAACACATATTGCGGGATATTAAATATTAAACCATTAGATTTTGTCATAATGACAACTGCCAGCCATGTTTAACATTAAGCAACAGACACAAACAATACCTATAACAATACAACTCGATTATTTAAAAAAAGCTAATTATCCAGCTTCAATCGTAGAAAACCAACTAAACTTGATCACAATGGCTTGCAACGTATGTCAATGGTTACTGCTATGATTGGAATAGAAGCTATGCATAATTACGCCATTTTTTAATAGCAAGTGAATTTATGGATGTGGAACGCCGTTTGTTTGTCGATACGTCGCGTGTTCAAACGAAGAAACCGAGAAATTTACAAAATGTGGACACGAACAGTTTGGCCTCCGAATGGTTCATTATATTGGAAAATATCATTATTTTAATTAGCTAACGAACACTCTCTTACATCGTAACATAACAGAGAGATCAATGGTGTAAATTTAAATTATCCATGTAAAAGACCGTGTAAAAATGAAGATAATAACATGGTTATACAACTCTAATACGCACTATAAAATTATGCAGAGAAAAATAACTGTAATAAGCGAAGGCATCCTTGAGTAAGTCTAATTAAATACGTAAGACATTATCGCGAAAGTAAGGATCGTCTGCTACGATGCATTTAGCGCGATGTTACGCAAACGAGAAACTGCAAATTCTTCCAAGGACACTCTTCCTCTCCGTCCTCTCGTTTTCCTCGACTATTCCACGCAGCAACTGGTTCGGTTACGCTCTGAAAATTGCATCCGATCGATCCGTGTTTTTTTGTCAATGTTCCTGAATAGCCAAATAGAATACTCGCAAAGTTACGTGTTGTTAGATTAAACATAGTTGAATCGATAGTGGGTAGGTATACCGAGTGTGTAAAACAATTTAGCTTTCTGATTTAATAAATATTTTAATGCAGGGTTCTCGAATATTTTTCTATATTTTCACTGGTTAATCGTAGTAACCATATACTCGTTGTCCCATAGTTTAAGCCAAATTTCGTATAAGTATCATTTACATTTCGTTCTCTCATAAAGATCACCTAAATTTCTATTTAAAAGTTATATTACTCTAATTATCGAATAACAATTGTTCTTAAACTCTTGGACGCTAGTGTACGTATAACAAATATATCATACAAAAATATTATAGAAAAATATCACTGACAAATTATGTTCTCTTGGAAATACCTTACGATATCATATATATTGGGTTGGCAACTAAGTGATTGCGGGTTTTTTCATTACCACCTAATGACAGAATCCGCAATCACTTAGTTGTCAACCCAATAGTTTCGGAGATGTTCGCAGGGATCGATCCAAGTAGCACATCCTGTATATCAATAAAATGCATGTATGTAAATAAAATAGATACATCGTATTTTTCAATCGAACAAGTGAAAGGTTAAAAAGTTATATTTATATGTCTATCTCCCTGTAATTAAAAAAAAAATTAAGAAATATCTATTATAAAATGGTAATTCATTTAGTCTAGGATTAAAAGAGTAAATAAATCAAGCTGTGTAACACATTTTAGTCAAACGAAATTAATCGAAATTTGTTTGGATTTCCTTTTCAATTCGATTTCAATTGAAATCGTATAGAATGATCGAAAGTAATTTTGTTGGTGAATGAAATTTTTTTAAATACATAATCCTTAATCAACTCTGATTTGTATTCGTCGGACAACTTGGAATTACAAATGAAACGAAATCCTGTAGCAGATAAATTTGTAAATCCAATGACATCCCGATCAATGAATTCGCACTGACCCGTTGAGCAAAGTATTACCGCGTATCGTTTGATTGAATTATTTCAGTTAGTTATATGGCAGAACCTGGAATTAAATATTTCCAAAAATTCTACATGTCTCCGTAATTGCACTTTCACCTGAAATTAAGAATATCGACAATAAATGAAATTTTTAAGAAGGGAGAAAGAAATGTCATAAAATTAGTAATTTCTAAAACTTCTGTGTATTATCAAATTTTTGTACGATAGTACGTGATAACTATAAATGGGTTGCAAACGCATAGGCAATTTGCCAAATTCATTATCGTCGCAGACATTCATTAAACTGGAACGTGAATGCAACTATTTATCAAATTTGAAACTTCAATTATAGCCGTGTTGCAGGGTAATATTCTAACAGTTGTATGATTTAATACGCGGCCGCCGCAAATTCGAACATGAATTCTGGGCTTAGAACATCGTTACATACCTTATGCATAGCATAATGTGTTTTTTGTTTTTGCAATTTGCCACAAGAAACTTTAGAGGAAACATTTACAACATCTCCTAATTGTAAGCCGCCGTTAAACCACACGCATGTCATATTAGTTTCGTAAATTATGGCGCAAAATTTGACTATAACTTTGTCAAATTGTAAGTTGTAATTCGTCGTGAGATATTTATTAAATTATAAGTTAGATTAAGAAATGCTTATATTTATTTACTATTTCTAGATCTATTTTTAATATGACAATCTAACATGTGAAGTATACCTAATGATCATTATCTGATAAAATGAGAGTCAAAGTTGGTGGAAATATCGAAATTTCTCCAAAGTAAAATCCATAAAATGTTTCACGCGATCGATAACACATAGCATTTAATATAAATTTTGTAAACTGAAGTACTATTTATAGATATATTTGTAAATTAAGACTACACAGTCCTCAGGATTGTCTATTTCAAAAAAACGAGTCATCACTTTGTCATACTCTCTTGGGATGTATCAGGCAGCTACGTAATAAATTGGAATTGTGACTTGGTTCTTAGCTCCCCGTTTCCAGGAAAAATAGATTTTCTTCGCGACTTACCTGTATGCTGTCTTTATTGTCAATTTGTCGTCAGATATCAATCTTACGTTCAATTAATTACATTTAAAGTCTTTTTTTATATACGAGACAAGTATTTGGAAAAGAAAATTGTTATTAATAATTAAGAATTTGTCAATTTAATAGTCGTCAGTTTCGAAAACATATGTTTAGAGTATAAAAATGAACTAATTTTGTTATTATAGTTTGTTTGAAATTCTTGAGAAACAATAATATAATACACGAACATGAACAAATATCGATCAAAGACATGACATTTCCGAGTTCTTATTTAACTAATTACTAGCATCCGTAACTTGAGACACAAAATTAATCTGTTCTAACAGCTTACTATACCTGTATAATATGCTAATTAATGTATTTTATTTAGGGCAATGGATTTTCAGCCATTGGACGAACGATTTAATTAGTAACGTCAAATAGATTTGTTAAATCCGATTTCTCTTAATACGACAGTCATGAACCGTTAGCGGAAAATGAGTTCTTTTTGATCTGAACAAATCGTACTGCAGCGTGTCGAGGCTCGCCACGAACGTAGAACCAGGAGATTCCTGAAACTTTCCAGGTTTCTCGCTTAATCCTCTCGTTGTTGACTTGATGAAGTCTTTTGTTCGGTATAATTAGTTAATCGGCAACCGGCTCGATTCTTCCGGAATCTCAAGGACTAATTACGCAATATAGCAAGAAAAATACTGCGAAACTAGTTACATATCTCTATATTCTTCTTTCTTTTTACATAGCGAATTTTTAGAATATCGAAAACAATAGATATTGTATTACATTACTTATTTTGTATATTTATCTTAATAATAAACACACTTAATATATGAAAGTGTCACAAAGACACATAATAGTAAATAAAATGAACGAGAAAGTAATAATGATAATAATTTGAATAAATACGATGAACACTGCAATCTAGTAGAAAATTATATGAAATTCTGTTTTTAAAAGAGTAAGAAGAATAATCGGACAAACATAAGTAAACATATGTACGTATATTAGAGAAGATTTCAGAGAAGCAGTATGAAAAAACAATATTATTCTAAGTAATAAAAGAAATAAATTTAATATTCGACAAAGAAAAACCTACCCCAAGTTATTTATCACTTATATATTTTTCAGCCAAAGAGGATTTTTCTTGGTCACACGAATCATTAGTCACCGGAATCGATTACAGATGTCATCGTTCCGCTACGTGAAATTATTACCAGGAGAAAACGATGCTTTTTCCATGCACCCTAATTCGTCTTTTTCTCGTTCGTTGGATAGAAATTGGATCGCCCCTTTCTTTCCAATTCCCGGCACGGTCAACCAGAGAAACCAATCGGGGTAAAACAATGATTGCTAAGTCAGATTTTTTCCCTTCATCGATTCCAAGTGGGAATCATTAACCATCGTCTCGATCCCACTTTCCTCATGAAACGATGGTTTTATGTTCCGGGAAACGTCATCGCGTACATCAATCTCCCCCTTAATGACCCTCGTTTTCCTCGTGACCTGCTCTTTCACGTCAAACCATAGAATAAGGTAGCATTCGAGATCTATTCGCGAATTAAGAACGAGTGGCAATGGTATTATCATCAAATTATCATCATGTCTGTTACGACCGTTCGCGGAGAGACGCGATCGCGAGGAAAGCGCGTCAGCGGGAGGCGTAAATTTTCGCTACGATTCAGAAAATCGACGCCGCGAATTAGTCGTTCCTCTGTGTCTGTTAAGATGACAGAGGTGGTTAGTTGAGATTAACACTGAATTAACAGAGTTAACAAAAATTATATATTTGACAATATATATATATATAAACAACAGGATAGTGATGCGCCACAAAATATTTGACAGATGATACAGTTGATTTGGTGTAATGATTCGACTCGACTTTACAATGCGTTTTGTATTTGGACGACTTGTAATTCGTTGGAGACGTTAGTGTTTTTCGTTTGGATCCTCGATCGATACTGATTGCCCTTCGATGGGCCCTTTGTGTTTCATGGGAGACGATCCCCACCATGCTCGGGTCACGCCACCGATCACGCCACTGATCACGCCATGATCACGCGTGTCACCTTATGAGTGTTTGAAATAACG